>NC_069113.1:51024385-51279385 GCF_025612915.1 Magallana angulata
CCCAATAAATTTAAATATCAAATGAGCCCCAATGATACCCCAATAAATCCCTATTATACCCAAATGAACTTTACCATATCCAACTTTGTCCTAGTTATATTTCATTGGACCTTATGATAACCTAATGTAACAAATGACCCCCATTAGTACATCAAAAAATTACAATGGTGCTCAAATAACCCCAAAGATACCAAATACAGCATCTTTGTTCCTAGAGAACCTTAAGTAGACCCAGTTTGTGGTAATTATACCGAGAATAATTAACATGTAGTATTTTCAGTTCCTCAGTGTTCATTAATGAATCATACTGTAATAGAAATACCCTGATGCTGCTTGTACAAAAAAACCCTGAAGAAACCTAATGAGGCACTGAGAAAACACTCAGACACCCTGAGGTCGGCACTGAGGGGACTAAGGAAACTCTGTGTGACCATAAGGTTGGAGCTGAGGGTATTAAGGAAACAATGAGGGCACTTTTTATTTATTGTAAAACAAACTTTGGTAATAAGAATAAAATTACCAACGCTATGTTAGTTCTAATATTTTATAATAAGAGAAGTGTATTAATATGCAGCAACATATATGTCGTATGCATATTTTTGGGATTCATCAATGTATTACTGGGACTTATCACAGGATGAATGACCATCTTTAAGTCCTCCTTAAAGATAGCTTAAAGGTGTTTAAAGGTAGCTTAAAGACGATCTTTAAGCCACCTTTAAGCTATATGTGTTGCTTAAAGGTGGCTTAAAGAAAGCGTAAAGATGGCTTAAAGGCAGCTTAAAGACTATCTTTAAGCCACCTTTAAGCCACCCTTAAGGACAACTTATAGGTCCTTATTGTCCAAACTTCTTTAAGCCACCTTTAAGCTACCTTTAAAATTTTTTTAATTCAATTTTGTGCTTAATTTCCAACAAAATGTATTAACTTTATGAAAAAAAGGTATTAAAACGGTTTTTGTTCTAGAAAAAAAAATGAAAAAAAAAACAAAACAAAAACCGCCCACGGCGAGAATTGAACCCGGGACACTTAGTTTACTGGCATCACCACGCTTCCTCTGCGACACGACAACTTACATATTTATGAGCGTTTTTATATCCTATATATCAGTGGATATTGAATCAATGTATTGAATGTGTTTTCTTGAAAAGAATTTGACAAACCATTCAGTTTGTAACAATCAATTATATCTAATTTATAAATTACATGCATGCATGTATTTAGAATGAAATACGGAACTTGGTCTTCAGTGAACAAAAATATATTATACCTAAATGGAAACCGTTAGGTTCACTAGTAGGCTTTCTTAGTTAATAAATTTAAACCGAGTAGATATACGTTCATCTAATTTATAGCTATAAAAATGTGAGAAAGAAAATGAAATCATTTCTTTTATAAAATGCATTGATACTATTAGGGTATTTGTTCAATTTCCCGCAATTTCCCGGTTTTCATGATCGCGGCGCCGTTCCAATATGTTTAAATATTTACATGTAATTGTATGTACATGATTTTTAAACTATCAATTCTATAACAAACAATATAACCAATTACCGGTGACGTATTTACTGCATGTGGCAATTGCAAATGATGTATACATATACTTGTACATACAATTGTATGATGTGCCAGGCCGGGTATGTGACATATTTACCCTTATACATATATTTAAATAATCAACCCTATTTATGATCACCGGTACATTAATTAATTAGCCTCAAGATTTTACTCTTACATACATGTATCGTTAATTTGTAGACGTAACATTTTTGAAACCCAGAGCTAGGAAATAATACTTTGAAAATGAATTACAAATATAAATTAATATTTATTCACCGACTTATCGTATACTCGTACATACTAAGATTCAACGCCTTTAGAAACCCTGACGTGCACCTGGGCACACGACACACCTGTTGTGTATATATCTTGTATATTCTGTGTTAGTTCCAGGGGTTTTCTTAAGTTGGACAAACAATAGACTTTAATTAGATATACAAAAACATGCACCTAGGCACACGACACAACTGTTGTGTATATCTTGTATATTCTGTGTTAGTTCCAGGGGTTTTCTTAAGTTGGACAAACAATAGACTCTAATTAGATATACACAAATGAACAAAACTATGTCTAGACAAGCAAAGCAGTAATATCCTGCCCGTTATAACAAAGGCAGTTGAGAGTCTTTTCATCTTTATCATGTATCTAGCAGATCTAGAGTTAGAAATAATGAAAATTGAAAAAGAATACAAACCTTAAACCGATTATCAAATTAAATCATGCATTTTTGGTTCATTATCTTTATTTTGTTTAATAATCGGATGAACCGAGAGAGAGAGAGAGAGAGAGAGAGAGAGAGAGAGAGAGAATTTTTTCACTGATTAATTTATAATGAGAACAAACAGTCTTTAATTAGTTTTATGCACATATTAAGATACAGAGACTGCGCTCACCCCTACAATAATTTTGAAACCCCCAAAAAATTATAATGAATTTTATAACGGCAATCTGTGTCCATCGGAGCGGTGCTGATGATAGCGATCTGTGTTTAATGGAGCGACAATTAAAACCGCCTGGAACAACCCCCCCCCCCCTTCCTTGGATATTATATCATCACTCGGATGACCCCATCCCATCCCTATAAAAGAGCTTTTGCATTTAATATATGTTTTTATTGTTCAGCTTGATCAAACTTGACTTAAAGGGAACTTAAAGATGGTTTAAAGACAACGTAAAGGGAGCGTAAATGCCACTTAAAGATGCTTAAAGGTGGCTTAAAGATGGCTTAAAGGTGACTTAAAGAAGTTTGGACATTAAGGACCTATAAGCTCAGCTTAAAGGTGACTTAAAGGTGGCTTAAAGATTGCATATCCTTTAAGCCACTTTTACGCCACCTTTAAGCCACCTTTAAGGACTTGCTTAAAGATTATTTTCGCCCTGTGTATTTAAGTATCATATAGTATCATTGGGCCACTTTATTATTTGGGTTATGGTTCATGTGGTCAATATTTTTGATTGTGGATTCTTTAAACAGATTGATGTTTAAATGGAATTTATTTCTTTATCATAATAAGTTCATTAGATAACATTACATGGGACAATTTTAGGTTTATTTTAGGTAATAACATACCGGTATTCGGCTCATTGGGTATCATTGGGGGTATCTATTTAACTAGTTTGTTAGGATATCATTGGAGTTTTCTTGGTAGTCATTGGGTATAACAGGTATAAAATACGTTGTAGTGAAATTGAAATTTGGTAGTTGAATTACATTAAGGATATTATGTATGCACCTAAATAGTATTATTCAGCTTCATCAGTGCTTGTCGGGATATCATTTGTGGGTACGTTGAGGTTATCATTGGGGTACATTTGAGTTTACTGGGGTTAAAAAGACTCATCCGTAAATATAGAAATTATTTCTCATTTTTTGCCCGTTTGTGAAATTGCATCTTTTTAAAGTTCAAATATTCACAGAACATACTACATGTATCTGCGGGAAGAAACAACTAATCCACAAGAATAGCTTTCTATATCAAAATTATTGATTTAAGTTTACGGATGGTATGAAATACTTAAACATAGCAATTAGTATTGTTTCTTAGTTTACCATTTTCACACATTGTTCCATGGACATGCTCAGGACAGGAACAGGAAAAGCTGTTGATATTATCGAAACACGTTCCGCCATTTTGACAAGGATTGCTTGCGCACTCGTCTATTTCTGTTAAACATGTTATTTCAATTTTTATTTTATTAAAAATGCATAGCTTAAAAAAAAGTTAATTTATATATATATTTGCAATCAACATTTGTTTTGGTCTGCAAAACAAGCGAGGGTTTCATTCGTAAAGTTCTATTGAATATCTATATAATTAAGAGAGTGTTTACAAAATTAAATAACAGATACAGTGTTTAATTACAATGTACAAATTATATTAAGAAAATGTGATATGTTCGTTTTAAATTTGAACTTCTCCTTTTGAAATAAATAAACCAAGAACTCAAAATTTCATTATTTCTTTCTAATAATTGGTTTCAATATCAATAAATTCCTCTTGAGTTCTCGTACTAAAATATATAAAAAGATCTTACCTTCACAACCTACTCTGTATCTGTGCAGTTTGCTACAGTCCTTGAGAGTTGTGACACATATATATCCAGGTGCACAGTAAAGCTGATTGCATAATCTGTTTTTCATCCACGCACACTGCAGCATTGAAATGTCGTGATTGTACTAGTGTTTTATTTGGTTTAATCTACTATGTAAGCATTCATATATGTCAATATATATTTTATGTTGTGTGCTTTTATTTCTCTACATCCACTCACCTACTGCACATTGCAAATTTGTATGTATATGTACTATAGTTTAATTCAGCTCAAAGACAATAAATTAAATTGAATTGGATTGAAAAATTTGCCATATGTATATAGTTCACTATTTTATCCAATAACTTAGTCTCTTTCACTCAGTGATCAAACACTATAATTAGCATTATTACCACGTCACTGACGCCAATTTCCCTTATCTCTTCGTAAGAGCAACCTCCTGATTCGCTACATTCTTCATTGATGCCTCGTTTGACACGTTTAGATCTTCCTTGGAGGTACGATGCCGCTTTTTCTTTTGAGACAAAGGGTCCAAGTTCATCTGCAATGACCGATTACATTTCATAGCCTATTTTTTAAACTCTTCTTTTTCTACCATTCCCTCGTTTTAAAACGGTTGCACAACTTTATTTTTTGACAACATGCATTTTAGTGAAAAAAAATCCCGTAATAACGAGATAATTAACCCTTAATAACGAGATCTTCTCTTGATATTACGAGATCTTTTCTTGTTATTACGAGATCTTTTCTCGTAATAACGACATAATTAACTCGTAAAAACGAAATCTTTCTGGTAATTACGAGATAAAAATATGTTTTATGTGGCCCTTATCGTCTTTCGTATGAAAAAATGACAATAACAAACTGTCAACCATCTAAAAAATCCCTAAAACGAAATACAAATTCATAGCAAAGCAAGATGAACCTTTAAAAAGATAGATGTAGGATCAGGTGCCATGGAGGAGTGAGCATCCTCTGCTGACCGGTCACACCCGCCGTATGCTCCTTGTCGTAATATGGGAAAAAATGGAAAACTCCATAGACAATTAGGTGATTAATTATGGTCTAACAATTAGTATGAAAAAGTCAGTCAGCATGCGACCCAGTGGAAGATTGTATTTGCTGACAGGGTCGTTGTATCGACCATAGAACTTACGAAAAGATGACATCAAACGAGACTGTTGATAATCCTGTTTTATCAACTTCTTTGCCTTAGAAACTGTTCGTACGAATAGCATGCCCTTGTGTATCGAATTAACTGAGAGACAAAAACGCCATATTTAGATGATAAAGGTACAGTGATGTGCCATTAGTGATCATCCAAATTCATTTCTATTACGTCACCTTTAATTTTTGGTTGCGTTTACCGGCGCTCTGGTTTTTAATAACACCGTCCATATTGACAAAGCCTGTCTATATTTAACACGTATTCACGTGACTGTCACATGTCACAATTACGTATCAATAATATTTTCGTCTGCTGTGGTTTTCCCTTGTAAACAACATGGCTGCCGTTCGTCGAGAATTGAGTACCGAGTTGAAAGAAGTTATCGTTTCTTTGTATCTATCAGGGTTAAAACATTCAGATATTGCACGAAGGTTAGAGATACCCAGAGCTACAATTTCATCTATAATTGACCGATATCGCAAGCGGGGAAGTGTTGAAAACAATCGTCGGAAAGGGAAGCATGCGAAGTTGAGTGACAGAGACAGTCGTAAACTCTTGAGGTTGGTGAAGGAAAACAGAAAGAGAAAATTATCAGACATCACGGCTTTGTTTAATGAGAATAGGGACTCTATTGTTTCAAAAAGAACTGTTCAGCGAAGTTTGTACACGCAAGGATATTTTAGACGAGTTGTTCGGAAGCGCATTCGAATTCGAGAAGCGAACAGAAAAGCCCGGCTTTCGTGGTGTAGAGGAAACATATTTAAAACTGTTGACAATTACTGGCACCGAGTTATATTCAGTGATGAATGTAAAGTGGTTGTTGGAAGTGATAACCGTATATTTGTCTGGAGAAAGGTCGGCGAAGAGTGGATGCCATGTTGTCTATCGACACCCCCGACGCCCAAGTTCAGTTTAATGATATGGGGTTGCATTACTTTCGATGGTGTGGGTACTGTAACTGTTCTAGATGGTAATATTAATGCCCAGAAGTATATCAATATTATTGATGAACAACTATGGCCTGTTATCGCTCGTCATTTTCCAAGGAATAATTACATCTTCCATGACGACAACGCCCCCATTCACAGAGCTCGAATCGTCCAAGAATTCAAGGTGCAGAACAACATGCATTCGATGGTTTGGCCCGCTCAGAGTCCAGATTTAAATATTATAGAAAATATCTGGTTAAGACTCAAACGTGAACTTAAAAACGGCAATAAAACATTTATGTGCAAAAATCAACTGGAGGCGGCCATTCGACGCATCTGGGTAAACATCCCAACCGACTATGTGCAGAGCCTATATAGATCAATTCCTAGACGGATACACAGAGTACTAAGGTCAAAAGGCTACATAACAAAATATTAAGGTAATTTAAAGTGTTTTTCTATTTTATTTCATCGTTTTCTTTTTCCGAAGCGTCATGTTACTACGGCGGCCATTTTGAATTTGGATGATCACGAATGGCACATCACTGTATATTGCTACATAAGTAGTTGACTATGGAAAAATTGAAGTCATTGCGTTTATCATACAGTTTTGTTGTTAGGTTACCATTAATGTTAATTTCCAGTAAAATATCCAAATATGAAATAGATGACGCAGACTCAGTGGTATCTTTTATTTCAAGTTCACTGGGATATATCGGGTCGACGTAAGTATGGAAATAACAATTGTTAATTGATTATACGTATGTATATCTAGAAATGTATATCTATTTTAAGAAAAAATGGAATTTCTTTCGCATTAAAGCGTAACCCAAGACCACCCGATAGTAAAAAAATACAACTACATTTTGGAAACAAATCGACTGCATATTTAGATAAACTTTATAGCCCTCTATCATAATTGTAAATTATACCACCCCCTGATTTTCCGTACACTAGTTGCTAACATACTTGGTCAATTTGGAGACAAGGGCGATTGTTGAATCGTGGATGAGGACTTTTTTCTTAAAGGGACTTTCACTTTAAAACCTGCGTAGCGAAATGAATATTGCATAATTCATGATCATGTCCAATATTCAGTTAAAACTCATACATAAAGGGTTACCTTTTTATCACCCTAAATTAACATATTCTATATCTTTGAGAATTGCAAAAGATATTGTATTGGTAAATTGACGCCATGGCTGCCTTATAGCATAATACTATAGGTACATTATGTCAAATTATCATTACATTATGTCAAAGTCCATTACGTGGTGTGAATATATCTTTACGCTAGGTCAAATCGTTATTACGTGATGTCAAAAGCACGTTAGGTGAAGTAAACATGTCTTTACATGATGTCAATTTTTTACGTTGTGATGTAAAATCATCCTTACGTTATGCCAACATTGTACAACCAAAGGTCAATACATCATGACATTATTTCGACACTGTATTACATGGGGCGAATGTATCCTTACATTATGTCAACATTTTATTACATGCTTTCAATATATCCTTACATTATATCAACACCGCAGTACGTATCGCGATTCTATCCTTACATTATGTCAACATTTTATTACATGATATCAATGCGTTTTTACATTTTATCAACACCTTAATACATGGTGTTAACTCATCCTTTCATTATGTCAACACTTTATCACTTTATGTCAAAAGTACATTACTTGATACGAAAATGTCTTGACTTTTTGTCTAAACTTTATTACGTGATGTAAATAAGTCTTTACATTAGGCAAATTCTCTATTCCGTGATGTATACGCTCTATTACTTTAAGTCGAAACATCATTCCGTTATACAAACACGAAATCCTTGGTCTTTGTATATTTGTCATGTTTTAAATACAAAATTTACTATATAGAAACGGTACGCCGATTTATCCAAATGGACCCAGAAAAACCCCAACAGTAGATACTAGTAAGAAGCAGTGATTTAATCATACAAGAATGAAAATATATATAGGCCTATATATAGGTCTTCTGAAAGCTGTAAAAGACTTACCGTATAACGGGTATTTTCTGCGGTTGTTTATTTTCTGCGGTATTTTGCGGATAAGAAAAATCCGCAAAAATTCAAAACGCAAAATATTCTTTAAAAAAATCACTAATTTTGACACTATTTAAAATACAAGCTATAATTTTCAAACGTGATCAGTCCGTTATTAGGGGGCTCTGCGTCGTATTTCACACCTAATTATCTCATGTTACCTGTGTGATATCAATTATAACTGAACAGATATATGGACTGTGTGTTTAGTCGAGTATGAAATAAAAATGATCAAAGAAAAGTTCACAAGCAGTATTTAGTAGACTTGTAAAACATTTGAGAGTTGGTTCTCATTCACCGTGAACGCGGTAAGAATGTCGATTTTAAGATATGTAAAGCGCGGAAGTATTCTTCCAAATCCTAAGAGACAGTTATCGGCAAGTTTATCCACTAGATCGATCCAAGAGTGTAACACAAGGGTGTCTGAAGTTATGGATAAATTTACAACGCCAAATTCGAGAAAAAACGTGGTTCATATTCGACCTATTCACCCAGGGACCGAGCCATAATCGGGAACTGCGCCGCTGAACATGGACCTGCCGCAGCTATGAGAAAATTCAAAGCCGATAATTCAGAATTAAAAGAGTCCACAACAAGATATTTTAGAGATTCATATAAACGCGACATTACAAACAGAAAATGAAAATAAGACTTTGAAATAAAGAATTGAAATTGAAATAAAAACGCTACAATATTGTAAGTTTGGTTCTCTAGTTTACGTTCCCTATTAAGGCAAATCGGGTAAACATATGTATTTTTTGCGGTCTAATGTAACCGCAGAAATTGAAAACGCAGAATATAATTTGATACTTTTTAGGGGTTAAACCGCAAAAATTTCAAGCCGCAGAAAATACCCGTTATACGGTAGTTGCGGACAATTTAATTTCTCGCGAGTGAATGAACATTTACGTATTTAAACATTTAATTTATAGTTTAGATAAACCTAAGTTATAAGAATAAGACTTAAAATCCAAGTTTTCTCCTGCTCATCGGCCCTTGAATATTTAAAATGAAATGGATATAAAATCTAAAAATAACCCCTTCATTGGTTTTTTTTTTTTTGGGGGGGGGGGTTAAAATTTTATTTTTGATTTATACTTTTTTTACTTCAATAATATTCAAATTACGTTCGTTACTACACACTCAGTCATTTAGCAGTCAGGGTTCTTTATCGTTCCAGAGCCTGTACAGGTGCAGCACGTGGACTCAAATCTGAAATTGCATGATGGATACAATCACAGTGTACCATATTCTTTTTATGAATACTAATTTTATGAATATTTAGTATTGGATATCAGTATATTTCACATAAGTGTACGTTAAATTACGCCTTAACGCCCTCTCTCTCTCTCTCCCTCTCTCTCTCTCTCTCTCTCTCTCTCTCTCTCTCTCTCTCTTTCTCTCTCTCTCTTCTGTAAGGTGTTGTGCGATTAGACGAAGCCGTACGCGATGTAGACTTTTTCTTTTGTCGTGAATAGGGCATGTCGTTTTCTACCCTGAGTTAGTTAATCACTACATGTATACACAGAAAATGATCGTGACTTAAACTTTATATGTATACACAGGAAACGCATACTGACATAACACGTTATGATTACATGTGCTTTAACGCAGCACCAACTTTATATATGAATGATAATTTTATTATTGAATTGAATAATAGATTTATTAGTTGATTCCCGACATTTGTTCATTTCTCAATTTAAAACATACACATGTATTGACAGTTTACGGCGCTATGCGTGTCAACTTATAAAATGAGAAGATGAAATTGCTCTGCATTGATACGAGTTCATCTAATGAAAATATTTAATTTTAAGATTGTTATAAAAACAGGATTATCAACTAATAGAAATAATAACTGAAATAAGCACGTCAAATACAAAGATATGTGTTCTTAATTATTTACACATCACAAAATTTAACAGCGTAATAATCATGCTATGTTGTAATTCGAATGTAGTTTCCGATTTCATGAAATTCTATTTCATAAATATAATTTATTAATTTTATAATAATATGGACCACAATTTATTTACAATGCAGCTGTTATGCTTACATCTGAAGTTGCATATTTGACGTGGATTTACACGACCCGCATTGCCTGTAATGTACAGAACAGGTAAAGTAACAACACCAAGCAGCAGCAGGAATAACGGTAAATCACACCGTCGCGGTGTCATCACGGTCGCAATCCATACCGCGATCAAAAACCGCGATGGTGTATCGCGGGAACGATAAAAATACCGTGACGGTAACGCGGGCCAATACGGGATCCGCGTTGCCTGTACTGTATGTCGTGGCGCAGACACCCAGTGCATATTTAATTTTCTAAAATTTAGTCTCAAAGTATTTAGTAGTTAAAATAAAGTATTTAGTAGTTAAAAGTAAACGTTGCTATTGCTATCTTAAATTAAGGATACTGACCCTAACTACACATGTAGGTATGGCCGTTCTGCTACAAAATTATTATGCTATGAAAATGATTTTTTTCTTATTGCTGCAGGGGGGGTGGGAATGGTGTTTGTGGAGGGGGTACGCTACGTTCCTCTGAATAAATTTTCTCCTTTTCATCCAAGAGGGCACTTGATAACTTATATGAAATAAAATCTACAAATAAATTACAAGAGATCTTTAACCCATTTAA
Source organism: Magallana angulata (assembly GCF_025612915.1). Taxonomy (NCBI): domain Eukaryota; kingdom Metazoa; phylum Mollusca; class Bivalvia; order Ostreida; family Ostreidae; genus Magallana; species Magallana angulata. Next base: position 51,035,314 of record NC_069113.1, read on the forward strand.
AGACCTTCTCCATCTTGATATAGATGTTTTTATGAAATGTTTGTTTTAGGTAATTGTTCAGACAGAGGGTATAAATCAGAAATATGTCATAATAAAAACGCACACAAATAAGAGAGGGGAACTGTATTCGCCGATTTCAGAATTATTATAAAGAAAGGCAAACACTTTTGGTAGAGTCGGTACTGTCTTCAGGGTTTGCCCCATACATGTAACTTACTAATTTTTAATTAAATGAAATAATTCGACAGCATGAGTGATGGTTTTTGTAAACGGTTAAATGTATGATCATGTTACATATATTTTCGTTGTAAGTATAGAATAGGCGTGAAAATAGGTTGAGAAGGAAATTTACGCTCATTCCGTTCTGTTCCGTTGAATACCAATATCCACAGGGGTAATAATATATTGCGGAACGTAACGGAACCAGAATCTTACAAATAAGTCAAGTACTGCTGACATTGTAATTTTAAAGATGGTATGCTTTGGAATGCGTGTCGTTTGTTTTAAATCTCTAACTAATAGAGAATATTTTTTGCTAGCTTAAACTAGTTAGTAAGTTCTGCCGTGAGAATACTGTAATATGTTAATGTTAGAGTAGTAAGTAATATAATTATGTATATTTTTCTTTAAACAACGAATTTAAACAATAAAATTAAAGATCAGTCTTATTTTGAAATGAAATGAATAAAAACAAAATAAATCATTATTTTTAAATTTCAATTTCCCCATTGGATGACCCTTTACTGGTTCCGTTCTGATCCACAAAGTTTCAATAACCCCTGGATACATTTGGGTAAGCTTACCGTTTCCTTGTATATAGAAAGGCCGATGTATCCGTGTTCGCGTAACGAAATGATGTTTCACCTTAAAGTAATGGAGCATGTACATCATGAAATAGAGAAATGACCTACAGAAAAGACTTATTCACATCACGTTATTAAGTTTAGACATAACGTCATAAACTTATGACATCAAGTTATAAAGGTTTGACATAATAAAACGATATATTTACACCATGTAATAAAGTGTTGATAAAATGTAAAAATGCATTGATATCAACATAAAAAGTTGACATAATGTAAAGACATGTTTACTTCACCTAACGTGCTTTTGACATCACGTAATAACGATTTGACCTAGCGTAAAGATATATTCACACCACGTAATGGACTTTGACATAATGTAATGGTAATTTGACATAATGTACCTATAGTCTAATGCTATAAGGCAGCCATGGCGTTCCATACGCATAGTAACTAATATTAAAGGGCCGTGAATCACAAACTATTTAAACAGAATCTTTACCAACGAGGATATAAATGACCCTTATTGATTTCAGAGTAAAGATTGGGAATGATTTTAAACTGACTGGGTGCATGTAAAATGACACTTCTGGAATTTTAACGCGACCTATAATAATTAGCAATACATTCAACCTTTTTTTAATTAAAAATGATGGTACGACGTATTTAACATACCAGCAATAAATCTGATGCATTCAAGCATGCATCGATGGCGTACCTGAGTAAATATCAAAACGGAAGTAAAAAGAAAATTTACAAAAAATAGACAGAAGAGTGTAAATCCCTTTTGAATTGTTGTGTATGAGACTTGTTACAACTAATGTTTTGGCAGTTATAAATATATTCAGTCAGTTAACTGATACTTTTAGGTCCCCCATTATTAGATTTTACTCATAAATTGAAACTATTAAACAGGAATTTCAAGCAGACTTGAAATTACAAACTAACTTTAGTTAGTTTATTCAGCAAAAATTCCAGAAGCATGCGAAAGAAAGAAATGAAATAGAAAAAGAATTCTTTCCCAAAATACCAACACCAATTTGTATCTTACTTTATAAATAAGAAAAACCAATAAATCAAATAAAATCATTATTAGAAATTATCGAAAACAATATATTTTCATCTCGTTATAATAATACTTAAGCAACCAAAAAGTATGATGTTAGTTGCATTTTGGATTAAACATGTTTAGTTTTACTTTACTTCACAATAATTTAAAGACAATGAACTGATATACATATGTGTTTTATTACAATGTTTCAGATAGTTACAATGACAGGAGTTCTTGATTATCCTTTTTTTGTATTTGTTGTAATTGATAAATTTTTCTTCATTTTTTTGTTTCATTACTTCGCAGTTCGAAATTTTTTTCAGTTTCGTTTAAAGATAAAGTTGAGATAAAGTTAAGAAGCCATTACACATATACATTAAAACTTACCTTTGTCACATAAGTGAGTGTTTAAAGACATTAACAGGTAAAGAAAAACAAGGCATCCTTCAGTTTTCATTGCTGTAAAAAAATCACAACATTCTAAAATATATTTTAAAATAATTACTTCTTCCAAACTGCACCTTAGCCAGCTACATAAGAACTGTAAATGAAACTTGATAAAGAGAGCTTTAAATATAATATATAGAAGACCATTCTTGCATATTTAAAAGACATTCTTGAATACACGACCTTGCAGTGTTAACCGACTACGATAAACCATTTATTTGCTCCGTTGGACATGTACTTTCGGTTTCGTCAAAAATGAAGACAAACTAAAAACTAGTTTTATCGTTGTTAACCTTTCTTTTTTGGTCATGTGACTCAATAAATTGATTTCGTTATCATTTCTATAAAAATAACGAATTGTAAACGTTTTAATACTGGAACACATTTTAGATGTGATATGTAGTTTATAACATGGCATTTTTAAGTCACCTGAATAAACTCAGGTGACCTATTGCTATCCGTTTTCGTCCGTCGTCGTGCGTCGCACGTCGTGCGTTAACAATTTTACATTTTTAACTTCTTCTTAAAAACTACAAAACTACTTGTTACCAGTTTTGGTGTTAGGTATCTCTATGGTAGGAATCTAAATTGTGAAATTCGTGGGTCTACCACCCCCAGGGCACCACAAATGGTGCCAAATATGCAAAAAAAAACACCACCAAATTTTCAAAACTATTCTTCTCTACTTCCACACATGTGAGGAAAAACTGGTTGCATGGTTATAATGTCCATGAAGCCCTCTACCAAAATTGTGAAAGTCATTGCCCCTGGGTCAGGGGTTCAGGCTCTAGGGTGGGGCCAATATGGCCATTTAGTAAAAATGTATTTAATCTTAAAAAATCTTCCTCTTTACTTCCAAACATGTGGGTAAAAAACTGAATACATGGTTATGATGTCCACTTACTCCTCTACCTACCTGGGTCAGGGGTTCAGGGAATCGGGAGGGGGGGGGGCATTATGGCAATATAGTGTTAATGCATATAAAACTTTAAAATCTTCTTCTTTATTCTCACATATCTGTATGAAAAACTTACTTCATAATTATGTTTAACAGGAAGTCCTCTACTAAAAATATAAATTTCATGTCCCCTGGAAGATGGGTTTTGACTCTAGGGCAGGGCCAAAAAGGATGTATAGGTGTTAATGCATATACATGTAATGTTTAAAAATTATCTTCTTTACTCCCACATACCTGAAGGAAAACTGAATTCATTATTTTGTAGATCACATCTTTAAGTTTTTCGTCAAAATTATAGGTTTCTTAGTTAGATTTCAGGCAGGGAGGTGGTTGTCATTACAAATTTATAATTTTTCTTCTCCAGAATGAATGCAGCAGGAATGCTGAAACTTGTGTTGAAGCATTCTCAGGTAGAGAAGATTCAAAGTTGTGAAAATCATGACTCCCGGGGAAGGGCGGGCCCACAATTGGGGGTCATATTTTTACATAGTAGGTTATAGTAAACAGTCTGTTTAAATCTACTTCTCAGAAACTAATCGACCAGGAAAGCTGATACTTGTTTGAAAGCATCGTCAGATTATGTAGATTCAAGTTTATTCAGATCATGATCCCCGGGGATAGGATGGGGTCACAACAAGGAGGGGGACAAATTTTTACATAGGAGTATTTAAAGAAAAATCTTAAAATCTTCTAAAAAATTTTGCCTAGAAAAGCTGTAATTTAAGTGAAAGCAACTTCAGATAGTGTGGATTTAAATTCGTTAAAATCAAAAGGATGGGGCCAAATTTGGGATCTAATTGTACAAAGGAAAACATTTCAATTTATTTACAAAAACTGAAATGTTGTCATTTGTGGTTTTACTTATATGCAAGCATTTTGACATATTGCTGATTCTTTTAAATTGTTTAGACTTTAGCCCCTGGACGATTCTTGGGCATCAAAAGGGGTTCTGATTGTAATGTAGGTTTAAATCCCGTTTATAAACAGTTGATTAGGATCTTTTTGAGAACTGCAATGCTCAACATGTGATATGATTATAAAAATATCTGGGACTGGATCATAAACACAAGAATATCCGGGGGGAGGGGGGGGGGGGTGTTTATACAGGATATAAATGTAATATACCACATTGTCCACATATTTTTTATTATGACTCCATTAAGCTGAGCGATGTGGCCCATGGACCTCTTGTTAGTATTTGATATATTGAAATATTCTTTTTAAAAAAAAGACAAACCATTTCCGTCATGATTTTGATCATCTTATCAAATTCACGTGTGTTTTTATCTATGAAAAAAGATTCCACGTTTCTATCAGAATACCATTATTTTGTTTCACTGTATTCTATATTTCTCCATAGTGATATCGATTTGAAATATGTATATATGCTGATGACGTCATATTTTTTTGGCGAAGCTTTCAAACTGTCGATCTTTTAAATGACGAGTGCACTTATGGGCCCCGGTGAAAGTTGAAAAAATGAAGATTCAAATTAAGCATTACTTTTTACCATCACCTATTGATATCTAACCCATAAGAATCAGTTAATTTTGGCGCTGAATTTACTGTATATAAAAGCTATAAAAAGCACGAAGCTTTACAACATAGTAAGGGTCAGCCGACATTAGTGGTTTTGAATACTTAATTGAGGAAGGGCATTCATTCATAGCCTTTGTTTACTGTCAGCCTAACCGAGTACAAACTATGCATTATGCATTTAGAAAACTCCTGTGAAAATAAAAAGTTGTACTAAATTAGGCTGGTACCTAGAAAATGGAAAACGTATGAAAATTTAAAAGTTTTTTCATATAGCAAGCAAAATCTATTACCGGTGTAACCCATGTTTGAACCCACGCATGGAATAAATTATTTCAGACAATCATGGGGGTTCTATCCAGGTAGACGTTTGCCAAATGTGCCCACTGTAAAACATTGACACGTTTTAAATCGCTTTCCATCATCTTTGTATGGTAAGGAATGTTTGTTTGATCACTATGGTAATATGCAACATCAAAGCTTTATTCGAGGTTTTTTTCAGACGTAAAATAATGCATTAATCATAATTCAGCAAACTCGCCAATCGATCAAACAACAGAATAATGTTGATTTCAATGTCTCCTCCCTCTGATTTAAATAGACACAATTCAAGTAGGTTCAGTTCGATTTTTCCGGATTGAGATTATTTATAGGCATTAAAAAATCCTTAATTTTTTAACTGTATGCTAATTTTGGTATATTTAAGCGTGCATATAAATCAGAAATATCCATCAGGGCTTAACTAGTACGGAAAAAAATTGTTGATATTTTCTACATAAAAACGGCACTAAAAGAGGGCCCAGTCTCTATAGCTTAAGAGCACGTTTTCTTTGTACATTGTGTAGTGGCTTTAACCAGGCTAATTACGAAGCTGAAGCCTGTTTAAAAATTGGACAATGCATTGGAAAGACATCGCCTGACAAAATCCACTATTTATTGCAATTTCATTCAGCCGTATTTGTTTAGAACATACTAAACTATGTAGAGTTAATTGAAAGAGACAGTACGGCGCATTTTACAAAAAAACCGACTTGAAAAATTTTTCCGATCGGGTTCGGTATTTTTATACTACTCAGGAATGTATTAACTTTCAGAAAATTACAAATTTCTCCATGAAATAAATCTAATTGTTTCATAAAAATTAGTAATTACGTATTTTTCCATGAAATAAATCTAATTGTTTCATAAAAATTGATAATTACGTATAACCTATACATATATATTATTTATACATTGCAACGTGTTATGGGGTTCAGCCTTGTAAACTACAAGCTTATCTTTTAAAAAGATTGGTGAGCTAGCGCTGTAGCCATCATAAAACACAGAAGCAGATTTCTAAAACATTGGTTTAAATTTCTGAATCGATTAAAATTTAGAATTGTGATTCTAGAGTGGACTTCACATCGGCAATGGCATAGCTTATTGACTGTGCCTTAATAATTATAAATCTACTGTTATTTCAATTCCAAGGTGAACAATTTCAAGAACCATTGGTACTCTTTTTTAGCAATCATATATTTTCGGGCCTTACCGGCAAGCTCAGAAAACATTTCCTAGGTTGTTTTTCGAGCTTGAAGGAATGTAATTATTATTCCGTTGACTAAACTTTGATCCGTGCGTGCACAGGTTGGAATTGCATATGATATCGGACATTAACGTAATTGTTGGCATTTACATAACCAAGCTTTAAGCCTACAATAATACTATTAATTTCACTACACTCTGCTTGGTAAAAATAATCTAAATGTGTCTCGGGACAGGCCTTCACCACAGTTAAAACGCCTCCACGTACCTGTAATGTAGCAAACAATTGCTGAATCGCTCCCAAACTATTTTTGAGAAAATTAATGAAGCTGCATTGAAAATAACAGTCAAATTATTCATAACAAACCATTTTGAGGCTGTAAATACCTTTCATCTAAAACTTTATTTATATTAATGAAGAATTCAACACTTTTTCACCAACGTTTTTTACTCGCTTCGAATCTACACACCATGTTGACATTCGGAACTCTCGGGATTTTTTATATTTAATGCACTGAGTTAGAGTTATCTCCCGTATTTCCTTTGATGAGCAGAATATATGACAAATTTTCAATAAAAATATACACGTATTTTTAATATCGTTTGAGTTTATCCATGTAAATGTGATATTGTGGAAACATAAAGTAAAGAGCCTCCCATGATTTAGCGTGAATGTAATGCGCAAGATTGTAAAATCCAAAAAATCCACATGATTTCCGGATTTTTAAAAGGAATTTTCGTTGATTATGAATAAGGGAAGCTTGATTGGGAAGATATAAAAACAAATTGGTAATCTTCAAGTACCAATGATGTTTAAAATATATAAAACAGAAGACAGTTCTCTTCCGATTTCTCGGTATTAAAGCCCAAAAACTCGAGTCTATTATTCTAATATAGTAGTATAGATTATGTAAAAAGGGCAATCAGGGTCAATCAAATATATTCAATCATAAGCTATTCCTTGGGTGTGGTAAATGTCTCAAACGTTTTGATGACCATGTGATGAGTCAGCAGAATTGACGAAGGGTATAAATAGGAAGCGCGTCGGCGCATAGTTGTCAGTCTGCTGGAAGACGCAGAGGAGAAAAGATCTCATTCAGAGAACAGAGATACAGCGACAATAGCAGGTACGGTTTATGTTTCATTTGCGGGACCCCAAAATACTGCGGGTGGACAATTTGAAACATAAGAGTATATCATATAGTCCGGGAGCATAGGCTCAGAAATAAATAAGTTCGGACTAGGTTCAGAACAGGGTCTGAAACGGTGGTCTGAAACAGTGGTTTCAGACCAAGTGTTGTACAAGGATAGCTGAAGGAAAATTATACGTTATAAATCAGTTAGAATCATCGTGTTTGATTTAATTTGATGAAAAGTGTTTAAGAGTTGATTTTACTCCAATCATTTAGAAACGTAGGAAACGTTTAGGGAAAATTATTATCCATGGTTTAAACCCACATTACACGTTACAGGAATTTAAGATAAGACAAGCTTTTTATTATAATATTTAAAATAGCTTTGCATTATAAAACATAACCCACTGTTACTTTTTGACATTTACAATCAAACACAAAACTTCATGTGAAGATTATAAAACGAAATTCAAATGAGTTTATCTATAGTAGTATGATAGTCCCTGAATCCCCTTTTATGGAGTCGAGCATGCGTATTCCAGTGAAAAAGACTAACGTATTTGCTAGCGCTCGAGAGCGCTAGCAATTACGCATGCATGTTTACTGTAAACAAAACACATCAGTGCTCTTGAAGATTTTCCTTGACACGTTTGTTGATAGATATATCTCTTTTCTACTTCTTCCAGGTAATAATTGATCATAGTTTTTAAAATTACCACAATTATAATTATTTTGTAAGCATGTATTTTGCGTGTTTATCACAGGAGTTGCTACAACCTAAATTCATTTTTGTAAGTGAGGCCCCCTTAGGGGTTATTTGACATATTTATGTCTGTTCATTTTAAAATGAACCGAAATTGGTAAAATATCAAAAAATTATTGAGAAAGTGATGATATGTTCCGTTTAGAGAGGCCCTTTAACCTCGTATACCATGATGACCGTAGTCGGACAAAGATCTATAGTTTTCAGCCAGTGTCAATTACTTTCAATCAAAATCCACGTAGTACAAATAAACGATATAAGATTATTCTGGTTTGTACGACCCTTAGATTTCCGGAATCAAATAATTACGTAAGTTAGGTATTTCAACTATTATAATGAACGTTATTTCTTATTCCAAAAGATACAATGAGTAAAATTGAAGTTATTCACACCTGTGTTTTCAGCTGTATTGTCTCTTAAAGGTGGCACGCAACATTATGACGTACGATATATCGATCGAAATAAAAAAAAATAAAAATAAAATAAGAATTTTATGATTATTTTCTTTCATATTGCCATTTATCTCATTCGTGTGATGTATATTACCCGTGTGATAAACCTTTGCTATATCACACGGGTGATGCTATATCAAATACTTCCGGTTGGAACTACTTTTGACACAGCCCCTTGCTTCAACGCTTCAGTGACCTATTTTCGAAGATTTGCTAGTACTTTGAACATAACTATATCAACTATAAAAACTGATATAAAATGGATTTTGTGAAAGACTTCAATTACTTACAAATATGAAGGAAAACACATAACTGCGTAGCATAGGCGTCGGAACCCGGGCTAATATGGGGGGGTGGGCTTAGCCCCCCCCCCCCACTCAACTCTTTTTACAAAGTTATACTTTACTGTAACCAAAATACCTTTTTTCTTGTTTGTCAAGATTTTTTGATAAGTTTAGCCCCATTCACATTTTCAATTTGCTTTGTGTAGTTTATAAAACTGCAAATTACGTTAACTATCAACGAGTTCATCCTGACGACGCGATGGAAACATAGCGTACTGGTTGTGCAAATTGTGTTTAAGACCTTACCGAAATAATGTTTCATAAGACTTTGATTCCACCACCAGTAAGCATCCTTATTCACTATTTTCAATCCCTAATCATTAGGCTAGTGTTTGTGTTATAAAACATCAACAACTGTTCCTTGTTCGAGTCAATTCAAACTAACGTGCATTCGCAACTTTGTCTATGTCAACAAACTTGATAATTCAAGTCTTCTGATCAGTATTTCCATTTAATCAAATGAATAAGCTCTAAGAAAAATTATTAAGAGCTAAAAAATCATTTCAAGGTTTATTTCAGTGATACTTTACATTAAAACAGCTAGATTTGTCTCAGAAATGACGCACTAAATTGCATTGCGCAAGGTCACAATAACCGGATAACACAACGTTGCATCATCGTTTTTAATCTTTGAAAAAAAAAATCGGGTCATATATGGGACTGTCTCAAAAGCTTCATAATATAAATCAAATTGTATGAGATAAATAGAACATCTATAATTGTGTGATTTTATATTTGCTTTATCCAACTCGTTGAAATGGTTATATTCGCTCGGCAAGCCTCGCGAATATATACACCATTTCATCTCGTTGGATAAAGCAAATATAAAATCACACAATATAGATATTCTCTATATAACAGCCGTCTAACAGCGTAGCGCGATGGGTTAGAGGTTAGAGGGCTCACTGGATCTGTAAGAAATGAGTTCGAATCCCACTGGAGGTTTTAAAATTTTTATTTTTTCAGAAATGTTTTTAACGTAGTTTTTGGTAAAATTATTTTAAAAAATTGAAATTTCTAAACCTGTAAAAGTATCCTATTAATATGTACTTTAATCCACATTCAAATCGACAGATGTTGCATATCATCTGAGTTCTTACCTTAAAATATTCCGAAAAAGTTATGTCGTCTCTGGATCATTCGGATTTTATGTAAAGTCACCTTAGTTTATTTCGTTTATCTAATTTTTAGTGATGTACCTGGAATCATGTAAAATTTTAAATTGTTTTTGGAATCATTAGCATAATGTATTATTAAATAGTGCTCTTTTATAATACAAGATGGAGTTTTAATCAAGCTTTGCTTCTAAATATTTGAATTATTTGCTTCGTGTTTAAGGAATTATATACTTGCCATTTTGTTAGAATTATTTTGATTTTTAAAATTCAAATACTTGCTCTAATAGAAACTTTCGATATGAACGAATTAGCCACTCGATGCTTACACTCCATCCTTGTTATTTAGTATGTTATTTTCAGTTCAATAGAGAAAATCGTTTAAGCAAGGAGATTACCCTGTATATACCAAAAGGTTGGTTTAGATTAAAATATTTACAAACAAATCAATTATCTAAAACAAATTAAGATGGATTTTAAAAATTTGTATTACGGACAATGACTTTCGTTTGGTGTTTACAAGATAGGTCTAAAGCATGAAATAGTGATTCAAAGGAAAATAAGTATTACTTACATAAAAGCAGTCCCTTTTTGTTTTATTCAATATAGCCGTTTTCTGTCCAATATAGAAACCATTATTTTTGCACATTTATTATACTAATTAAAGAAATTTAAAGACATCGTTTTGTATTGAATTTCCATTGCTACTGTTTAAAATAGTCTTTGCTCTATTATTGTGTATTTTCATGCCATTTTGAGTTTTCTAATTTTATCTACCAGACTTGGAAGATATATCATAAGAGAGTGTATCGGACAACCTACCTGGTTTTTAAACCAGAAAAAGTAATGAACAACTTTTTTAAAGGTTTTTTGTTAAAAAAAAATTACACAGAAAACTTATTTTGTGATGTATGTCTATTACTAATGATTACTAATGTTTATATAATATTTGGATTAAATTGCAAGATACCATCAGTTGGTAAGGAAATATTACCTTCTGAACTTAATCCTTTTCTATTCGACATAAATTGTAATTTCTTTCACAAAACATCGCACATATTCTTCAGCGCACATGTCCTATCTTTTCAACCAAACGAGTCATAAACGCAATAAACACAATATAAGCTTTAAAATCAAGATTAATAACAAATTTAATTTTGGAAAACTGACGTTTAGCAAATTGCTTTTATCAGCATTATGCCCTAAAATCTTTTTATAAAAACATATGCATTATTTAAAAAACGTAAAATATAACAAACAAAAAAACCCACAAAAAACCCGGATGATTGTTTCATTGCTAGAGACGTAAGTTAAGCCAAAAACATTGGATTTCTGTTGAAAAGCACAACTGAACATTTTAATTAAATGAAATTGTTCTAATGTTAAGCTCTAATAACCAATTACATAAACATCCAATATAAAACTGTATTCTGATCTTAATTTGTGAAAACCAAAACTTTAACTTTCAATTCATAAAACAAAAACTACAAAAACAGAAAAACACACTCAATCCTAGCAAGTTTGTAATAGAAATTCTAAGAAGAGAAAGTCGTCAATTGAATGTACAAGAAATTACATTATGAAGATAGCCATACATTTTTGATTTGAGGAATGTTCTCGAAATTCAAATAAGGCAACATATAAAAAACAAAGTGAAATGAATTATCCAAGGTGTGCACATATCACAAAGAAATGAGTTTGCCCAATGAAAACTGATTTTGATGTAATTATATTTCCAAAAAAGAGTTGTCTTTGCAGATGCTGATGTTGCCCACCAAATTTTATTTTGCTGATTTTTCGATGACGAATTATAAAAAACGAACAGTTGAGTCTGCTTTGAGTTTAAAGCAACATCAACCACCTCTAATACAACACTATATAGTACAGATTCATATGTTTGAGGCAGATCTATTACAACACTGCTACAGGTGTGGCAACATGTTTTGGATGTTTTACAGGTGTGTTTCATATTTAGGATACCATTGTTATATTCCATTTCACAAAGATTGATTTTAAAATGACTTATTCCTGAAGCAAATATTGAAGCTGTTCCAGCAAAATCCACATCTTCCCAACCTGGAAATGAAACAAATATAGTAGAAGTATTTGTTATATCGACAGAAAGTTGAAGTGGAGCAAAACTGCAGGTCCCTATGTCTGAACAATGAAGTGGAGCCTGGTCGTCATAGAAATAACAAAGGTTTTTTTGGGCTGCTGTGGTTCCATAATGATATATTTTGGTCTCAAGTTTTATGTATCCACCAGCATACGCTTCATATTTCAAACAAAGCCTAGAAAAGAAAATCAATTCATATTAAAGTAGGATAAAACCAATGTCACGGTATACAAAGAATAATCATTCTCTTGTTACCATCTATTTACTAGTATAAAATTTAAAATTATTGAAATGAAAAAGGACAATTTGAAAACATTATTTATTCTGTAAGCAAAATGATTTAATTGTTTTATATGTCACAGGACTATAACTGGTAATATTTTAAAAGTTAGTAAATCATGCATTTACTCATTTATTCATCCATTTATTTTATCAGCTAATCATTTATTGTTAACCATTAACAGATCATGTGTTTTGTCACGTGAATGTGTATTTTAGTGTTTATTTTCACACATTATGATGTGCTAAATTGTGCCTACATGTATGTTTAGAATTGCTAGATCAGCTGAGTATGGATTGACAGTTCGCAAGAGTTTTAACACTTTTTTTATAATGTTTTGCACATATATTTTAAAATATAAATAGTATGCCATCACAATGTGACTGTTGCAAAACTGTATATTGAAAAAATTAATAAATCTTTTCACTTAAGGTCGCCTTCCTACGAGTACAGCTATTATAAGCACAATAAATATTATTTTCTTTTAATTATGTACAAGGATTAATGACCCCATGACAAATACAGTTTTCATCTATTGAGCGTACTGCATGTAGGAACACACTAGTTTGGAAATATTCAATCAATCAAAAAATAATTTGATTCTTAGATTTTTTTATAATGTAAATTCCAAATGTTCGTGTTTGGTTAAACTTTTCTTTAAAAAATCTGTTAACAGAGAATTCCAAAAGTTAAAGCTATATACACAATATAACAGCTTCTTTACTCATCGAAATATTACTAAATGGAATATTTTCATTGAACTTTAAGTGTTTCAGGTATTACCTTTCACCATTATGAAACTTGAGACTATTCGTCAGGTAGACAAATTTTGAAACCAAATGCTGGTAATCACTGGATCTGTTTATTGAATGTATACCTAGTGGTATATCTTCACCTATCAATTAAGAAATAATGGAAATTATGGTTTCATATATTAATATAAACGCATTATTACATGGCATGTTTTATATTAGCCTTCGGTCTAACGTCTCTCGGGCTATTATACATCGACCGATGGTTAATATTGAATGTGGTATAATTCAAAAATGCCTTGTCATGATTTTCAACTCATATACTTCTAGAAAATGTCAAAGAAACAGTTCAAAACATCTTTTTGAAGAACAATTAGTAATTGTTGTCAACAAATCGATCGGTGTCAATTAGGCCTACTTTGAAAATTTATAAACTTTCCTGTCAATTTGCACCAGCAGTTTGTATTTAGGGCTTCACGGGATTTAATCAAGAGACCAACCAGGTTCATATCCCGGTGAACACTTTTAACTTGCTGTTTATTTGGGCTTCCCAGAATTTGATCAAGAGACCAACCAGGTTCATATCCCGGTGAACACTTTTAACTTGCTGTTCATTTGGGCTTCCCAGAATTTGATCAAGAGACCAACCAGGTTCATATCCCGGCTAACACTTTGAATTTTCTGTTTATTTGGGCTTCACAGAATTTGATCAAGAGACCAACCAGGTTCATATCCCGGCTTACACTTTGAATTTTCTGTTTATTTGAGCTTCACAGGATTTGATCACGAAACCAACCAGGTTCATATCCCGGCTAACACTTTGAATTTTCTGTTTATTTGAGCTTCACAGGATTTGATCACGAAACCAACCAAGTTCATACGAAGATCAAAGGATAATCTCCTGTAGTAATCATTGTGACGTCATTAAAAGGTTCACACAGAATTGAACGTTTTCGTTATTCCATAGGTTCATCTAGGGGAACATATTTGCAAATGTAAATATACGAAATTGACATCGATTTAATCATTTGACCATTCGGGCATTGGATTTAAACAGAGAATACCGATCTCTACGTTATACTAGCCGATATTTAATGAAATGGATTTTATATTGCAGGCAAACATTGCCAGAATGAGGTGTACTAAAATGTTATATTACACCTATAAGGTTTATATTATATGGGTAGGCGAATTTTCATTTCACATTGCAAATGGCGGAAAAGTGTATTATACTTAAGTATACAATATATAAAATACAATATTCTATCACAATACGCTACCAAACCCATGTACCTGATGTCATTCTTTTAAGTAGTTCAATATGACCGGCTATAATACCAAATTTAAAATCGGTATAGGACAGGTTAGGGTTGGATCCTTTATTAGCACCATCTATGGTAATGTTAATGAAGATAAATTCTGGCTGTATATTTCCGTAAAAATCCATATGATTAAGACAGAGCGAGGAATCGTTGCGTTGATAGTGTGTATTCTCTCCCAAACTGTTTTTGATAATTGTTTCGCAGGTAAGTATTTCCGGAAATTTGTATCCTGTGAACATGTGTGTGTAGATATTTAACAATTATGACAAAGAAATAGCTAACGTAGGCAATTTCTAATTTTAAAAAAGTGCAATATCTAAATGTATTTAAAGTAAATTTATGTTCCTTTTATTGAACAAATGCAATCTAATAAATCCTTACCGGTACAAAGTCCATTGATCAGTCTAGAAACTTTCCTATGAAGATCATTGTAATCGTTTGATGATACGTAGTAGTCTCTAAGAGGATTTCCAGCAATCGTCTGAAGATTTGATATATCTAAATCGGTTCCGATTCCCATTGCAAAAGTATAAGTAGCTGAATGAAGGGTATTTGATATATGCATAATATTACTATATGATTTTCCATCAGATAAAACGATCACGATATCGAGTCGATCTGATGGGTTTGAATTTAATATATGTATAGCTTTAAGCAGAGGAAGATGCATAAAAGTTCTTATTTCGCCTCGAAAAGGCGTTCCAATAATTTTAAACTTCATCTGGTTTTTGTCATTTAATTTGTTAAAATCAAATATGGTCGAAACAGTTGAACCAAACGTCATCATTCCAACTCTCAAGTCATCATGTCCTATCGTAAGACAATCCACCAATTTGGCTGCAACACTTTTAGCGTACGTGAATCCCGAACTTGATACACTGCTGGAGTCGTCAATCAAGAAAAGGATGTCTACCTTCGTACACACTGTTAACAGATGATAAATGACAAGAAATAAGATAAGTGGTGTTTTGAAAGTTTTTCTTCTTTAATCATAATAAACTTCAAACAACTTCGCTTAATTCCTTAACAACATCGCTAATTATAACATGATCTATTTAGTTTTGAAACAGACATAATCTTTGAACAATTAAAAAAAACACAAGTTGAAAACTAAACTACGATATACTTTAAGTTTTTGAAGTGGTACAATATAATATATAATGTTCCAAACAAAAACAGATTTATTTATGTTTTATTATACTTACTCTGTTGTCCAAGGATTGAGCCTATGACACAATTTGCCTCTTTGCATGAACAGGTTGGAAAAAGTGGAGATAGTGTAAGCTTTGAGTTTTCTGAATTAAAAGAAGAATTAATGTTCCTGAATTCATATTCCTCTAAACTTCAAAGAAAGGTTCCGATTCTATCAGGTTTATTGCAATTGTTATATGAAATAATACTAGATACAAACATATCATAAATAATATTTTTAAGATTTCTTCTTTGGGGGGGGGGGGGGGGGGCATTCAGTTTAAAAACTAAATTTTGAATATTTTGGAGGGTTTTTATACATTATCAACTTGTACAACAATTTAACAAAATCAAAACATTATAAACTAAATCAAAAAAAGGGTACATTTTGAATTGGTGTCAAATCGGTGTTAAGATACTATATTTTCAAACAAATTTACCTAGGAAAATTGATAATTTACAAAAACTAACTTTTACTTAGCTGTGTGAAGAAATTCTTCATATGGTTACCTTTATGTAAGTCAATTTTTCAATTCATAATGATACGGTTTACACACGACAAAACCAATGATACTTTAAAAATTTGTTTACTCAGGGTCTGATCATGAGTTGTCAAATTGAGTTCAGTATCATTATTGAAACTTGATCTTAACACAAAAAAGTATTTATAAAAGGATTTAATAGTGAAATAACATTCGATATTTTTACTATATTAGGGAGTAAGGTTCAAACAAAATACACGTAGTTTGTATGTCTGTTTTATGTCTGTAATTTATAAATGATTTCACTAATGATAAATCATACTTTTACTTTTAATTAAGCATTGAATCATTATTTTTGAAAGATATGGTCTGATAACTGCAATGCGCCAACGCGTTATGAAAATTGTTTTGCACACACATCTTTAAAACAAATAATGATCTAGTAGTCATATTTACTTTTTTACATGTATTTCCTCTATGCAATTATGATTTTTTTTTCAAAATATCTGCCTCATTATACGAGTAATAGCAGAGACACAAATAACATTATTTATGTCTCTGGTAATAGGCAATAAACGTTTGAACAGCCAAAGTATGCTGGCAAAACAGTGCAAAAGACTATATTATTGATAACACGATTTTAATTTTTAGTCATCTAACCGAGGAATATAACTTACTAAGTTGAATTTATTTATCTGAAAACAAATATTAACATAAATGAGATATTTCTTAGCGTAGGTATAATATCAGGTCATGATCCGGTTTGAAGTCGCGATGAGACAAGTTCATCGAAAAAATACTGAAGGAAATCGATTCAGACGTTCCAGAGGTGTGTGCAGAAGATCTAGAGAGCGCTCGCGAGCGTTCGCCTAACTTTGTGTTGCAGGTATAGGGAATTTTGGCGGGCGCTCGCGAGGGCTTGCTATGTTGACACACCTCTGGTTTTATTGGATCTTCTGTGTTATGCATGACTATCACTCAAATCAATTACTGTAATTCAATAGGAGAAAAGCAAGTAAATGTAAATATAAGGAGATCAAATACTCTAAGAGGTGATTAAATAAAAACAATAGCGGTTTGAAAAACTAGAGACGAGCTCGTTGCAAGCAACGATTAGGTTTTCCGTCGAAGCTGCGTCATACTTGTGACGTATTACAAAAAATTGATAGCTGGCCATAGTACAATATTAGATGTGTAAACACTGAGAAACAAAGTCTTATATTTCTGTGACCGCGTAGATTTTACGGTGATAGAGAATTCGTCTGGATCTGCATCGGTCGTGTGCAGTACGAACCGGGTGAGGGAATGTTGGCGTAAAGTGTATAAGGTAAAAGGTTGGGGCGCGCTGTGGGCCGTAAGCTAAAACGAAGGGTATGTTTGCCGTATTCCCGAAGGTCCACCAGTATACAGTTCCAGAGAAATAAACAGGCAATTGATGCAGGATTCCACATTATTGGACGAGACTCAACGATGGCAACATTATAACAATTTAACAGACAGACATGTTACAAACAAGTCGGATATGGCCAGAAGTGGCCTCCGGACTCAAGACTCTGGGATAGTCGGACGTGGCCGGGGCTGGCCGCTGTATTCCAGACTGCGCATTGACAATTGTACATAACTATTTATAAGAATCTTAACAATGAGTATAAATTGCAATTGAAAGGTAATGATATAAGTTAGCTGAGTGAAAGGTTCACAGATATAAAATAATTAAATAAACTCAATGAGTCTTTGATGTCCAAGAAATGAAAATCTGATAATTGCACAATGTTGTTTTAAGAGATTAACAGTCCTTGAGACATGACACTCTGTCTCTTTGAAATCACATATAAAGTCTGAAAAGTGTCAATCACTAATTAAAAAAAGTAACTATATAAGAAATAAACTGAGAAAATTTTACGAAACAGATGTTGAATTTTACAAGTAAAGTAAAAAAAAAATTATAATTGAACAGTGCATTTTGCACGATGATACTACATGTTTATAAGCAAATATGGATCTTAACACGTTGTCTCTAGTTTGATTCGCCGCATTTTATTCACAGACAGGGACTGTGGTTATGCCCGGTACGAAGGTAAAAAGACCATTGGCAAACGTTTTACACGCATTTTTATCGAACGCAAGCGCCAATGAATCTCTTAGTATATATGCGGAGATCCTGGAAATTTTACAAGGGGTTTTGAGGAATAATTTTGTATTTCGAGGAGGGGGAACATGCGCGGATCAGAAAAATTTTCCGGGGTGGGGGTTAAAAAGTCAGAAAGTTATTTGAGTTTGCCAAGGGATGTCCGAGGCATATTTGGTAAGTTTATAATGTACACGTAATTAAAAGAAATTTTGCTGGGGGGGGGGGGGGGTCTGGAACACTTCCCCTTCTAGATCCGCGCACGGAGAAGACCGATGCCGGTAATTTTAACCATTTTTATTTAATTATTCATATTCATAATTATCAGAAAACCAATATTACCTTTCAAAGCAGTTAAAACTTAAAACTTAAGATACGAACCATTTAGTCTCGGTGAGTATTGCGTCCGCGTCAAAAAAAAAGGCAATTTTCAAGAAATTCGGATAGACGATCTGTGTCCTAGGTCGTCCATCCGATTCTGTTTCTGACTAAAAGCTACAGACCTGCAGTTAGAGATTGTCAAACTCTTATTGATTATGTCAATTTGTTTGTCTCAAAGAATCATTTTTTAAATCAAAAAAGTTTTACCTTAAAAAAAAGAAAGAAATCGGGCACAATTTTCAATGTTAGAATTTTACAATTTTATGGTCTAATAAAATTTCAAAAAACAACTCTTCATTGCTTTATCCGAAATATTGCATGAAAAAAAATTACATCGTATTTTTTAAATTACAAAAGGATATTCAAAATGAACTTTGATTTACCGCTAACAAACAGGCATAAAGAGAGACTGAGAACCAATTTCTTCTCTTTTTTTTTACATCAAAAGAAATTCAAAAATAAATCAAAATAAATTTTTTCTTTGTATGCGTTAATGAAAATGTAGATCAGCAAGGGGTTCTTTGTCGTGCAAGCACCTACTTAACCGATTGTTACACGGGTCTACAACGATGACAAATATCGAAAAGGCAATATTGTGGGTGAAGGATGAATGTGTAGTTTGTTTTTTAAGTTTATTTTTGATACATTTAATTATATTTATCTGGATCGGTTATGTTTGTTAGTTTGTTTTGTTTATTAAAGAGGGGTATAAAGAAATGAGTAATTTCCAAGCACGGAGCATCGTTTTTGAAAGTGGGGGGGGGGGCAAACTCATCCAACAAATTGACAAGCAAAAAAATTTTTTTTTTTTTAAATTTTCTAAAATTTTCAAAATTTCACTCATAATTTCATGATTTTCATACCATTTTTTTTACATGCTACCAAAATGGGGGGGGGGGGGGGCAACTCCATGATAATTCAATTTTTTAATGTAAATTTTATAAAAATAGTTGCTTCGAGAAAAAGTGGGGAGAGGACATCTTAATGTCATATAACATGTGAAACTGATTTCATTCCACCCACAAGCTTGAAATAATGCAATAATTTTAATGAAAACAATATAAATAGACGTCATAAATCCCATATCAAACGACATATTACCACTTGAATCTGCGCGTCTTTTTAGTGAATTTATAAACAGCGGCAAATTCTAAAATGTATTTTTAAAGGTAATGTTAGCTGCAAGTCTGTAGACCTTGTGTGAAAAATTTCGGATGGTAGTCAATTTTTCCGGGATACAGACCGAGCGGTACATATATGCAGCTAAGGTAACTAAGAATGATTCCAATAAAATACTTTGTTGAGTAATGCAAGCTTTTAAGAAAGCAATACTTATATTTGTTTAAAATATAACACCCAAATACTTCGTCTTACATTCGCTATTTGTAGAACAAGCAGAACCAGTATCAGTCTGACCGGCCTCACCATATACATTGTTGGAATTTTATTGTCCTAGCATTGCATTGCTCTGCATGTACACAATTTCTGTTAAAAATTAAACACTTAAAGTGTTCATCTATATGGCTACACATAACGTACACACGTGATTCAAAATAACCCAGACGGAAAACGGTAAAGAATTCAGTCATTGAGTCTACGTTTTATAGAACTTGTAAGAAAACACATTACGGGTCTGAATGTTTGTCGATATGTCAATCTATCAATATACAGTTTGTTAATTATTTTCGATTTGATGAACATTGAACAACATTTTTTCCAAGCCACTTTTTTCCATGGAAGATAGCGAATACAAGTATAAAGCATTTATAAAATTTATTTAATTACCTCTTTAGAATTGTGTATGGAATAAATAATTTATAAGTTTCTACTGAAGGTTGTTTGGTATTTTCGTTTGTAGATGTTTTGCAAGTAAAAAACCTGAAACGTGGGGCAAGTCATAATTAATATCCCTAATAACCGTAACTTAAAACTAGCGGCTTTGGATTCAAATATTATCGTATACGAATATTAAGTTCACTTTTTAAAATCATCTCTACGATGATAATTATATTATATCCATCGCAAATCATTATTTTTTTTTTGCTTTAAAAGAATTGTTCTATCGGGAGCAATCCCGCGTTCGTTTAAATTGCCAGCGTACATTTGTCATGTCAGTAATACACATTGTGCTTTATATGATGGCCGTGTATACGTATTGTAGAAAAGTTGAGTTTAATTACCATGCATCGGAACCATTTTATTAAAACATCTCCCAGTACTGAAACAATTCAAAATGTCTCTGTTACAGTAACACAGCGGGGCGTTAATCGTGTACGTCCAGCTCTATAAGCACATGCACTGTCGTCTAGGCTACGGCCTAAATAGAGCTAGCGACTCTCCTATCGATCGGTTACCTGAGTCTCGTAATGCATCTAAATATAGACAGGGGCACAGTTATGAAACAAACAACAAAAATAAGATCAACGAGGTTTATCTATATGAAATGAAAATGTACATATGTATAAAAACATTTGGGAATTTTATGTGGAATTATTTTTGCGCGCTACATGTATCAGTTCGTGCATTACAAGAAGCCCTTTCATAACCTCATAAACGTGCGCACCCCCACAAAAATGGACCGAACTGACAACAATTCTTTCTGCAAATACTGACTATAAATTACGAAAACATTAAATTGAATACTATAGAAAGATTCAAAATAAATTTCTTTACAACTTTGCTTCAATAATGCATTAGAAATGTTTATTCCTTTTTAAGTTATTGACAAGAAACTTTGGACGCCTCTAACTCCCTAATTATAAGGGCCAGCCCCTTTTTCGGTATACCGAATGAAAGGTCTGGGTAAGACCAAGAACTTTTAAAATACATGCTATAACAAATTTTTATCAGGTAGAAAACTAACACGGAAAATACGCGATTTTCTTACCTTTGTTTGAACATCTATACCACCCCTTTTATTTGCATTTAAATAATAAATAAAATATATCTCGCACAAATTCAATGTATTAGCTTCCAAACCAGACCATCTTTGAGACTCTGCCAGTCATCGTTAAAGCTAAACCCCCTGGACAAAAGAAGTCGTTAAATTTTACTAAAAGGGGAATAACTCAAAACCAGATAGAAATTTTCCTCAACTAAAATATGCAACGACAACATCACGCGGCATGTTATCAGTCCTGAAAATTTCAAAACAATCGGTGAACAAACGAGCGAGATATTAAGGATCAAAGTTGGCGTCTAGAAGAAAAAAAAATAATAAGAATTTTGAAAAATTTTCAGAATAATAGTAAGGTTTTCCGCTGAGAGCGGAAAACCTTAATTAAGAAATAAAATAAGACACCACGACAGTCCTAAATCTTTGTTTTTATGGTTACCGAGTTCACAAACCGTTCCATGGACGTGTTCAGGGCAGGAACAGGAAAATCTGTTGACGAGGTTCGAACATGTACCGCCATTTTGACACGGATTGCTGGCGCACTCGTCAATATCTGTAAGATTCGTAATAGATATATGCCAAAAACAGTTCTGTGTGAATAAATGTCAGTTAGTACTGTATAAATTAGTAACGGTCTGAAATTAACAAGCTCAATTTTACTCGGATTGTCACATGTAAACTTTAAGACTGCTAAATCATCATGCAAAATGTAAACGTATAACATTTGGCTGTGAATTCTATTTGCCGTTTTTTGCGGAAAACGGTGTCAGCTAAATTACATGTAAGTACATTGCCAAATGTAAAATACATAACTAGATAAATAGGTACTTTCAGAAATGCGCTAAATCAAATCCACAACTTGCTGAAAAATCTATTTCCGCCAAATATCGCTCACGCTAAATATAGTACGTTTACAGTATATATTGTATTATTTTGCACTGGTCACATTTAATCCTAACTTTCAATTAACATTGTTATGAGAATATAATATATCTTATGTAAAGTAATAAGTTGTAATATATTTAATTTTCTAATAAAAGGTGACATTTTTCTTCAAAACGGTCATTTTAAAACCCAGCACCCTACATATCCGTTGAACTTACATTTCAAATACAAAAAAGTAATGTAAAAAGATAGCTGTACCTTGACATTCTACTTTGTAAAAGTCCAAATTAACACAATTCAAAGTTGTAGTGATGCATGCAAACCCAGCCGCACAGTTAAGCTGCCAGCACAACCTTCTTTTCATCCAACCACACTACAAAATTAAATTAAATTTCCTCAATAAATAATTTTGACCTGTTACAGGTCCTTTATCCACGTAATTTTTATTTCTTACGACACGATTAAAACGCAATGGGAAACTTATATCCAGAAACTTCTATGTCTATTTATTTAGCTCAATGGGTATAGATTCGATCGTTCAGGTTTGGAGTTTGAATACATTTTTAAAAGTTGATTTTCTTGTTAATTAAACCTTAAGTTTTCCCGTCACCTTTCAAGTCGCGCATGCCAGAAATCCAATCCTCCAAGAAATTAGAAAGGACTCTTAATAAAACATATTTAAATAGGATAGTTACCACGTCAGTGACTCCGTACTCTAGAATTTCTTCGATCCAACAACCGTCTGTTTCCCTGCATTCTTCATCGATGTCCCGTTTGACTCGTCCTGCCCGATCTTGTAGAAATGATTCTGCCTTTTCTTTCGCCAAAAAGAGATTATTTTCTGCTAAATGAAAGGAATGTTTAGATATAAATCCCTTTCTGATTATGAAATAGAGCTTTATGGATGTTTGTACAAAAATTTACTTAAGGTTCTCCGATCTTCAACCCAGAAGTATTTTTTTATCATAAAAGTGTTATTTATTCTTGTTACTTTATAAATAAGAAATAATAAAAAGAAATAGTTTGATGACATCACTTACATAATAATAGTTAGAATCAAAAACTTTTGTCCCATTTTATCCTATTTTTGAATACTTCAATAACATTTTTAAAAAATGAAAAATGATTTAAAAGGTGTCATTATTTTCGAATTTTTTTAAATAACTCCTATAGCAGTCACGTATAAAATGTACATATTTTCACGAATTAATTTACATTTCATCAACATGAAAATTTGAATCCCTACACTTTGATCTTTTATTGTTATTAAACAGGACCGACAAAATCATTGGAATTTCAAGAGAAATAAACGGCTTAAGTACTATAATTCATTTGCGCGCTATATCGAATAGACCCTTCCTAAATGACTAGCATATTTTGTACGGAAACAGAAAACCTTATATTCGAGTTCATTTAGTGTAGATTCCTTTTTACACACCAGCACTTAATTTCGCGATTCAACTGTTTTGTATCAATCGCTTGAATATTAAATCGCATAAAATGATATTTCATCATAGTTTCGCGCGATTTAATGAGGATGATAATAGTTTCTCGCATTTAAATAAGAATCTACAATGCTCTTCAGGAAAATTATGAAATACAATCTATTTCTTTTTCAATCGTGTAGTGTTTAATGAAAACATCGTGAAAACCAAACATATTTTTATTATATAAATCATATCCCTATTCTTACCTTTGACACACAGGTGCATATTCAAAAATATTAGCAACTGAAGAAATAGCAAACATCCTTTGGTTTTCATCTTTGTCAAATATCAGATCACTCTACAAAATATTTAAAGCTTATAAACGCTGTAACTAATTTAACCACCTACTGTTAATCTAACAAAATACAGCCTTTTGTTAAAGTATACTATGGCAGGATTTAAATTTCTGCAAAGCTTTCCCGGATTGTTCAACCAGTAACATAAATCACAATGTAATCAATTGCAACTGAAAAGAAAATCACGAGCATGCACCCAATTTCAAGATTGGGCAATTTAAACGATAATAAGAAAAAGACTTATACATTGTATTTATTTCTATGACGTATCTTAAAGATAAAATCTAGTGACAAGAAAAATAAATAGGGTCTTGATTAGAAAAATAAGTATTCACAAAATAACATCATTCGATTATTACTTCTAACTTGATAAACTTGCATTCGTTCACTGACCCGGCGCACTGGTCGACTTACAGGGCATCATCTAAATGCGTCACATCGCTCCTATATAATAAACACCTACCCAACAAGCGGAAAATATGAATGTCTTCAATTATTGTCTTTGGTATACGTTTAGAAAGCACGAATTTACATGTTCTCTCCAATTATTTTTTATAAAAACTGGTTATTATTGTTACCTCATAAACGAATAACTAAAAAAGATATTTACAGCCTTTATGCACATATTTTAGGGCCGTTAATATCCGATAATGTGTATAAATTCTTGTAATATGGTTCATTTGTTAAGCAATTATTTACGAAGTTCTAGACCCTTTACAACCGTAAAGTGTGATTTGAAATTGTTGCTTAGTTTTAAAAATTGTTCTTCTAAGATCCTTAACAATTTTTACATTTTTTTCTACAACTTAAAATTCATCATCGTCGTAATCCGATTTCTTAGGTCTATTACAAATACTTTTACAATAACCGCATTATAACTTAAAACAAGTTGAAACTTGTAACAACAGTTAGTCAAATTAAATTTACCGACACTGTGTTATTATACCAGTCAAACCTTTCTACTTTTCGGGTACATGTCTGCACAGGATACAACAACCTTCAACTTGTTCTTGTAATATTTTTAAAAAAAACTCAATATGTTTTTACAATACTTTATTATCGTTGGTATTTGTTCGATTTTCACAAAAAAATCCGCCTATTAGCGCAACGGATATCTTGATCTTTACCAAAAAGAAACCAATGGAATATTCTAACACGATCAATTAAAGAAAATGATTTTTATTGATTTATCGACGTTTCAAAAATCAAAAACAAGGTATTTGCTGAAAACTGATGAAAATAAAATGATATTGGCATACAAACTTCAACAGAATGTTCAATATTATCATCTTTGACAGTGATTAACTCTCGATAGGTTGACTCAGTTCCTGTGGCATATTTTGCAGTTAATTTGCAATAATTAGTGGAACTTGTTTTGAAATGTTAAAGATCTACTAAACCCCACGTCAGATCCAATGTAAACTACAAAAGTAGGCTCCATTTCAAAATTCAAGTTGAATACATCTGTCCAGGATATCCAAATTTTTTCATTATTCCCAGCATTAGCAACGCAAGAGTTTCCTGAAAAAAAATGAATAAACCTCAGTTGATATAAAAACGCCGCCGTCGAATTTTGTTTCACTTATAAATCCACAGTGCTCATCTTGGAGAAAACATTACTTCTAAAAAGTATGAATATGCTATTAATTCTCTTTTCCATCTTTTGTTTAAATTGGACTTGTTCAAGTATATAACCAAAGTTTCTTATTTATAAACATGACTTGCAGTGAAATGACCTTTCCGTTCTAGAGAAGATATTTCAATTCATCTTTACGTTTAAGTTTGATTTCAATGTTGTTTCCGCGCCTCACCTCAAGGGGTCATGCCTGCACAAACACTACCTATATGACTTCTCATGTTGTTTCTTTTCATGAGGAAAACGTTTTACTTGATTTTCACAAGTATGTCTAATCTTGACTTTGCTTTTTTCCGAGGAATTAAAATGGACTTTTTGTATTTTACACATAATTTCAAGTTTTATCACCTGCTATTGTCTGCCTCTACAACCAGTTGAAATTGCTTATATTAACTTAAATCTTTATTTCTTGTATTGTATTCTTCCATTAAAATATAACTTATGTTGGCCTTGTCGTTTTTAAGAATAAGATGACAAGATTTTATTTAACAAATTTCTTTTTCTAATTTTTAAAAATAAAAACTTGATTTTTTGTTGTTAGCCAGTGTACCCTAAGGTTTAATGATCAGAATATATACCAAGGTTTACTTTCCAAATAGGGGAACAATTTTTAAGGTCGTTTTCTTGTTCTTTTCGAGGACAGATTGATCCTCTGCATTGGCCACCCCTACCCACGGGAATATACTTTAATCAAAACATCACCTCTGTATATATCATGATTTGTCATGACGTTATTTAAGAACACTTTTTGAAGATGCTTAAATATGAATATGACTAATTAAGGTTTTCCTATAAATAGAAAGTTATCAATATATTTTAATATAGAGCGTGATTCCGTATAATTGCCAAACCAACTTCTGGACGTTATGATTAAATGAACTTGAATTAACAATTTATAACAAATCTCCACTTAAGTCTATTTTTATATAGAACAGTATGTTACCCTTACATTATTTAAAACAATACAGTGACGACCTCGATAGATAATTGACTTCTTATCAGAAAAGCCCACTAAGCCCAATAACCTCAAGTAGCTAAACATCAGGTGCATATTTCTAGAAAAGTAAATTTTCTTACCAGTTTGTACAGGAACAATATCTATAACAGACATTGAATCATTTATGAGGTTCTCCCTCCAACGTTAGTCCCTGATACAAGCATTGTATAGTTCCTGGTCGTGGCGAGCAAAATTTCGTCGGCAGAGAAGTAATTGTGTTTTCCAATACTAAGCCAATCGTTACTATCAAGTTGTCACACTTTATACAAACTTTGTACATCGCCATTCCGGAATTGTCCCTAACGAATGGCCAGAGAAAATAAAGTGAAGTGGAAACACGTTGGTTACTGAATCTCGAACTGTGGCACTGTTTACAGCAAACTGGACTTCACCAGACACTGGTCGAGGTGAATCAAATGAGACAACTAGCGGTGATTTCCTGTTCACCTGTTTGCAGACCAACTTTGTTAAAACATTGCACGTTTGACCCATGTGAAGTATTTAACATCGACTGACAAGAATACAAATTCCTAGACGTTTTCCAACTTTGAATATTTTGTGAGCCAACTACGTAACATGATTTAAAAATTATAATTTCATTGTATTATGTTTAAAGCAAGATATCGTGAAGAAGAAAATGTATTATTAATAGAAATGATATCAATATTCAGTGAATATTACAAAAGATCAATATTTCACTCTTAAGTCCTTAGTTATCAACTTTATAGATAACAGGTACAAAATGTCCCAATCGTTTTTTTTTTTTTTGTCGTTTTTTTATGATTTTATAACTATTAATTTTTTTCTTTTTCTACAAAAATGCATTTTGTCTCATATGTAAGATACTAAATAAGCAACTTACCAAGAGCACATTGGCAGTATGCAACTTCACTTTCGTTTTCTTCCAGAGTTCAATCAATGGTTATTGAAGACCAGGTATCACCGTTTATGTCAATATAACTGACAGAAACATTCTCAATATGTACATTCGGGGGTGTATGATCCCAAACAAGGATTTTTGAGTAAAAATAATTTCTTAATCCTGCATTGTTTTCTGCCATTATGGATATGTGCAAAGTTGTTCTGCGCGAAATCGGCATTAACAATTTGTGAATTGTAAAAGGAGACGTTGCTTTGATTGTTTTAAGCTGCTGTCCCTTTAAGTGAGTTCCAAAATACATTTCTACATTTCGTATTCCACTTTCTTTATCCATAACATTTGCGGCAATTGTCAAAAAGTTTGGAGAGATTTGTCGCACAACTAATGCCTTAGAATCATCAATCTCCAAAATTTTACATTTGTACAGAGTCATTTTTACTGATACATTCTGGTTTTGTAGAGAACCAACAAGGACACTTATGTCTGATGTTAATGTTTGTGGCATAAATGATATTTCAGACGAGTGTTCGTTTAAAGCCATATCATAAAGATTTCAATTAATGTCTATTTCAACATTTTGAGTTTTGATATCTACATTTCAATCAATAACAATTTTATACATTTTAGAGTTAATCAAACAAAACACATCTTTAATCACTTGTTTTTCATTTGTTAATAGTTTTGTTGTTAAAATTGAAACTTCTGAAAACTTATTGTATTTCAATCCTTCCGGCATGGTTTTGCCTAAAGTGATGGGTTCGGATCTACTGTAACCCGCCATATCAACTGCTTTCACATTTATGAAGTAGCTCATCCCATGGACGAGAGAAAGATCTGTTATAGTGTATTTGTTTAAAAACCCTACATTTAGATCTTGTACAATAACATTTTGGTCAGCATCTATGACTGAAAGAATTTAACGATCTATAGAGGATTCGAAATCGGTAAATTCTTCCCATGAGGCACTTATCGTTGACGCTTCCTTTTGCCACCTTTCATTATGAAAAAAATTAGTTGTAAACATTATTCCAGCTTCTGGAGGGGTAGAGTCAATAGTGATACCGTCTGAAGTAAGCGTAGTGGACTGACCAAGGAAATTAACAGCTTTTACCGAAGAGTGATATTCTACTCCTGGCTCTAGATCAGGAAAACTCCAGGAAAAATTTGAACACTTTGAATTCTATAGATTTCATATCCCCTAGGGGATACACCAATCATTATTCTGTACTCTTTGACTCCACTTTGTGTGTCAGAAAAACGCTTTTCCAACATGTGGTAATGTTTTTGTATTTATAAATTCTTTGTCATGTGTAAAAATCGTGTCTGAATTGATGAAGAACCTTCCCCTTCGAATACCTGATGGCATTGTGTCAATAATAATTGGTTTAGATTGTATGAGAATATATTCCGTTAACGAAAGCCATTTCCTAAGGTATGCAACACGCGGGCATGTTAAGGCTTCCCGATGGATTTTACAGCGATGTGCAGAAAATCACTTGTGTGTACTTCATACTATATGACGTCATAATTAACTTTGACGTCACGATCTGCATTCCTGTCGATAGTTCTCGGGGAATGTATCTTAACGTTAAAAGTGAATTATATCAAACCAGTATAATACCGCATGTTTCCTTTACATAGGTGCTGTGGGTAATGCTAGACGTACAGAATTAATTCATATTAAAAACCAGTATCAAATAATGGGCAGTTTTAAAGCTTCGTTTTAAGTAAAAGACTATTTATAAACTAGTGGTTTGGAGACTCTCCCTGCTACGTGTAAACAAATTGAAATAAGAAATTTTAATGCATGTAAAACCGTCTTATTTTACGTAAAATTGGTAGAGAATATAAGTACCAGTGTGAATCGTGATTGGGAAACCTACGGATTTACCCCAATATTTTGTAAATCGCATTTGATTAGTAAAAATGTGCATTATTTAGATGATTTTGTGGAATGTTTCAACATTATCTTCAATAAACGAAATATCTATTTCTTTCCCAAGCAAGAACTTCAAAGTATATGACTAAACAAAGGATTTTTCTATAAAATATTTATGAATTAATGTCATTAATCACCTGCGCCGATGCGATTTAAATAGATCATTTGCAATATTAGGATTCGCCCGTCACGTGATTACAAGGTACATATGACGTCACAAAAATGCATCAAATATAATGTTTAACATCGGTGTCAATAAATGTAACATAGATTTTAAGAAATACTCCCGGTCAAAGTATTGTTGCAATGAATCAAATAATATCGTTTTCCAGTCGTATTTTAGCATCGGGACGCTTTAACATTGCTGCGCATATTCTCGTTCATGTAGATGTAGAACAATAGTATGTTAGTAAAGTGAAACAGGATGTTCCAACACGTCCTCCGCAACCCTTTGTACTGCTCCAAAGAACTGCAATAGTTCGAACGACGCCACCTCCGCCTACGACACCTTACATTCCAGCTCAGACAACTACAGTGATTCCACCAACTCAACCTCCAACTTATATACCAATTCAGACATTTCCGCCACCACAACATCCGAAGCCTTTCATACCAATTCAGACATTACCTCCACCTCAACCTCCGACACCTACATTCCAGTACCGACCCAACCACCTCCTTTTCCGACACCTTATATTCCAGTACCGACCCAACCTCCTTCTCCTCCGACACCTTACATTCCAATACAAGTAACAAACCTCCGCCACCAACGCCCCCTGTTGTCAATAGAATACAAATTTTGAAAACTGTTGTGTCACGATACCAACCACCACCGCCACCACCTCAACCACGGCAGGTACCTAAAATACACATAGTCAGAACTAGAATTACCACGCCTAGACCAATAACAACACCACCACCGCCGCCGCCTCCACAATTTCGTCCTATACAAAGAGAGCAGCTACTTAGAATTCCTGTGTATCCAACCCCTGCTCCAAGGCCAACACCAATACCTACCCCAAAACCCACACCAAAACCTAACTACTTGCAATGGCTACCAATCATTTATAACAAAATAATGAATTTCAGAAAAGAGAACAAGCCAAAACCTAAACCCGTTCAGCCAAAGAAACCGACATCATATGATATTTTACAAAATGAAATAATGCAGATTGACGTACAGAAGGCTTGGACCAATAGTTATCAAAGTAATGTAAAGAAAGGTTCTCACGCTAAAAGTTCCTACAAAAAGCCAAATACTTATAGCAGTGGATATCAGACTTTGTCATATAAGAAACCAACGTATGGAAGATATGACAATGCATATTTGAAAACTCAACCTCAAAGAAGTTACGGAAAGTATGGTCGGGCATATTCTCAAAATTCATTCAAGAAAACAAGGACTGGCTACGGATACAAAAATAACGAGAGAACTAGTTATTTCAACAGGCTTTACAGAAAGAAATATTCTCCAAAACTATCCAGATTTAATGTACCTTATCAGATATCGAATTCAAACAGACACTATCGATCAAATGCATACGGACAGTTGCATAAACATCCTGGACATTCTGCAAAAGAAGATTGTGATACAAATGGTGTGCCTAGAAATATACATTTCTCAGCAAACAAAAACATTAATGCATATTCTGGTTCAAGTATGAACCGATTCCATCCGACATTTAACAAATGGAAGTATTAAGTGTTGATTTTTAATTAATTGTAATGGTTGCCTTTTTTGTCGTACCCTATATGAATCATTCTGTTTTAAATTGGATTGTTATTTTTTTGTATGTTTATATAATATATTAAACTTTATTTATTAGTTGATGTCAATTTCTGGGGTTTTTTTTAATTTTTTAAAATTTCATTATCAAAATGAAAAGTATATAAACACTTTTGGTATACAAATAACACGGGTCAGGAAAATAAGAGATCGGACTTATCAAGTCCATGCCAAGCTCTCTATAACCTGTCAACATTTGTATTATATAATCACAAAGAAAATAAACCGCTTTATTTTGTGTGATAATTAACATCTAATGTGCTTTTTTAGATGAAACTGAAATTGTATTGGAAAATTAATAATATTAAAGCGTCATGATAAAGCATTCTTACGTTTGCTACAGCGATTGTAAAATGAAAAGAAGGCATTGTCATCATCGCCTATGAAATATTCTCCAGAAATCTCCTTGTTTGTTACCATTACACCTAAAATTTTAATTTCATCTGTTATAATAAAGATGATTATCACTTTCAAAGTATTTTTTTTTTACAATTAATTCTGTATTTTTACGTAGGTTAAGCATTTGACCGTGTACGTGGTATTAAGAGAATCCCCTAATTTATTGCGTTTTACGTCATCAATTTTGCATACCGCGTTATTCTACAAGTTGTCAAGGTCGTGTTATTCAAACCTACACATAGGTTTTTCAAAAGTATTAGGATTTTTTTTATGAAAAATTTATTTGTTTTTAAAGAAGAGTACAAATTTCATATGATTGTCTCTCAATTTAGATTGAAATGGGAGAACTATTAGTTAAAATATAATTGTAAAATTACATTGTTAAAAGACGGTCATCTGCAGAGGAAGTTTCTATTTCAAAAGGCTTCAGTTTCATATTTGTAGCAATAGAGATCGACACAACATATTATCAATATACATTCAAGACCACATATATATTAATTGCAATGGTGATTAATATTATCATTAAATAAAGACGAGGGTGGGTGGGGGTGCACGTATATGTACATGGTGCCGTCGTCCCAATAACCAGACTCAACTCTCCTATATATTGATATTTATATTTTCTTTGTCTTTACCTGTGATAATACTACGGGTCGATTTTTTTCTGTATCGTTCAATAAATTCAAGGACGTATAAATAGGACGCAAGCGGTGTTGGCTTATCTATATTTAAATATTTAATGGTACAATTGCTGGAAATTATATAAATATTTGTACTAAAGAATCATTCTTTAAATTTTAAGAGTTGGGGCATATTGGATTTGATTATACTTTCATTTTAAATGCTAAAATTTGATTAGTTTAAACGCAGTTTATATTCCGTTATATTATCCTTAGCGTTAGCATAACACTTAGCAACGAGGTCACACAACGAATTGTTACTTGCGCGTACGGTCCCCCCCCCCCAACAGGTACTATTTATATATGATCACGCCCCGACCAAAATTATCACCTCATGATACTCAAAGAATGATTCCTTATTCATTAGTTAAAATTTCATGTATGAATGATCTGCTATTCCTTGAATTAAATGTTTTTAATAAGATTACAACTTTTTATGTACCTGCATATTCAGCAGTGGAAGCGCTTGATAATTCCCCTCCATCCTTATAACACAAATTTATTGAGCGATCACAAGCATCTACTCTGCTGAATCGAAGATACCTCATATTTAATTGTATATGTACAATATAGCGGAGGCAAAGTCGGGGAGCGGCGAGGGGATGATTGCATCCCTTTTTTGCAATTATCTGTCTAATTATTTTATGTTTGTTCTTATTTTAGTTAATTCTCTCCTTTATTTTTGATTTTAATATAAAATGGTATTCCTTGTTTTATTATTAGATGAGATTCGAATTTGAGAATCGACAGGAAAAACCAAATAAGGATTAAAAACGATGATGGCGTCCGTCCGTCCGTCCGTCCGTCCGTCCGTCTGTCTGTCTGTCTGTCTGTCTGTCTGTCTGTCTGTCTGTCTCTCTCTCTCTCTCTCTCTCTCTCTCTCTCTCTCTCTCTCTCTCTCTCTCTCTCTCTCTCTCTCTCTCTCTCTCTCTCTCTCTGGCAACAAAGAGAATGGAAGAAGTATTAAGAAAAGAAGAACTAAAGTTACAGAAGGCACAATTTGACATCGAACGGGAGGACAGACTCTAAACGATGGAAATATAAAATAGGACAAAATTGCGTCTACTGATAAATTGAAAAAAACTACAAACAATAAATAAAAACAAATCACTGTATTCTTTTATTTTGGTTTTTTCCTCAAGTTATTTGATTAAGGGAGCTCCATACTCGTAAAATTCTCTGAGGAAAGTTGAAAAACCGAACTGATTTCGACTTAATAGACTTGAATGTCATCAATTGTTAGGAAAAAATATACATGTCATCACACTTTTTAAGATGCCAGATAAACATAAACGAAAGCATATTTTAGCATTAGAAAAATGTATTTTTTTTTGTTAAAAGGAAAATCTTCTAGGCAGAAATTTGTTTTTCTTGTTAAGTTTTAATGTCAACTTTATCAGAAAACTGAACTTACAAAAATATTTTAAAATTAATCGTTGGAATAAGAAAAACTATAGCATTTAGACATGCAACTGAGAGAAAAGTCAGAAAAAGAGTTATTTCCCCATTGCATAGATAAAATATATAAAAATTTGGAAAATAAGTATAAAATTAAGTGCGAAAATATCTTGAACCTACCAATAATTCTAATTACATCCATGTGATTATATTCACATAAAATAAATAAAACTATCTTACACAATTTTTAAAGAATTCAAAGTTTTCAAAAAAGTGTGTCATCACAGAACACTGGATCTACTTTAAAACACAAATTGTTCTGCTTGAAAAGGTCTATTGCCTTTCATTAATTCAGACAGTTATATAAGATAGTTAAAGGTATGCGGAATTAATACAACACAAGACTAGATTTGAATTGATGCTAAATATGTAAGTGAGTTATTCTAGGCCAAATATTCGTGTAGAAATGGCGGGATTAACATATATAGAGTATACATCACCATTTTCTTTTGATCCCGCATTTGATATGCTGTTGCATTTGTTGTTCAACACTGCTTTCCCTTAGCATACCTGCAACATGACGGCGGCCCCCAGTTGGACCAAACATACGAGCTGTCATTCCGTCAGGTGTTGTTATACATTAGAATATAAGACCATGTAATCTTTTATGATCCTTGAAATCTAATTGTTGATGGAATTATGGTCTGCATGTCGGCCTCACAGTTCCGTCGATAAAACTCCAGCGGTTCACAAGAGGTGCTCCACTGTTGTTGGCGGCTGCAAATATCTCGTCCAGTTTCGTATCAATCTAATTAAAATTAGATCTTTAATCCGCTCCTAATCGATCGCTACACAAAGTAGCGTGTAGCGATCTATTAGGAGCGGATCAAAGATCTAATTTTAATTAGATAGGCTTCGTATGAGACAACCAAGTATTCTAGTCTGTGTTTGTGCATTAAATTGATAAGGTCCAAAACTTGCTAAATTATACAATATATGATATTCCAGCCGTTCTACTTCCAAGCACTTACAAGATCTTGCAATCCATTCATGGGTGTTAATCTACATATAGGAATACATAACGCCTCTATTCCCGAGCATACAGTTCTTGCGAACAATTTTGATCAGTATTCTTAAAGCGTCGCACAAAGCACATATAACTTCTTTTATAAATATAAATAAAGTACGGAGTTGCTCATTTCTGAGTTCATCTATCTCTAACTTATGATAAATTGATGATTCATGCATGAAAGAAGTAAATAATCATCATCACCTTCTAGCGATGCAAGCAACATCAAAGTCTGCGCCATTGTTATTTACAATTGAACTTATAAAACACTAATTGTAACTAGTTTATTCAATTTTTAATCAAATCAAATATTTTGTGACATTTTTCTCTACACTTACGATTACACGCGCAGTTTGTTAAACGGGACGCAACGTTGGATACGTGTACTTTTAATCTTACTTCTAGCTCCACTCGTACGCGTACACGTAAACGGACAAATGCTCAACCTCATTGTTATTATAATTGTATATATATATATATTATAACCCTTATCAACAACAAAGATAGCTCAAATGTATTCAGTGACAATTGCCTTTTCAATGATCTATAATCGTGTTTATGAATAATCAGTGGCGATTATTGTTGGCTTTTTCTCTAGTTTTATCTGTAAAGTAAAAACACTAACATCACTAATCATATTTATTTGATCATCATATTTTTATCAAAGTACCGAGGAAAACAATTTTACCGATAGCGTAATATATTTTTAAAATATTCGTAAAATTTAAAAACCATAAGTATGTTGGCCATGTATTTCCGACGATAGATAAAATTAACGTGTCTTAATTACGATGAAGGTGAAAGATTTCACGGATATATAATTTAGTTGATTTGTGACATTTTGTGACATCTAATTCCATTGTTGGAAAAGACCCCCATCTACTGCATATTCTGGCCGAACCATTATTTAAATTTTTGATTTTTACATACTAGAACTGATATCAAATTCTATGACCGCTGTTACTTTTAATCAAAGTGCACTATTTCATAATATCGCGATTCCAAATAAAACGGTATGACAGTGGAAGGTTGGATATGCATAACTTATTGAGAATTGAACCTAGGCGATAAATAATTTTTAAAATCGGATGAATATTGCTTTTATAAAACATTTAGCAAGATTGATGATATAGAAGACAAAGTAAGGAACAATAAAACGGAAGCAACAATATAGCTTTTAACTATGTTTAATCATATAAAACAGGCTAAATTAAAGGTTAAACAAAGGCTATAACAAC
This sequence comes from Magallana angulata, assembly GCF_025612915.1. NCBI lineage: Eukaryota > Metazoa > Mollusca > Bivalvia > Ostreida > Ostreidae > Magallana > Magallana angulata. The sequence goes on from NC_069113.1 coordinate 51,071,681, forward strand.
ATTGTTTTACTGACTTTGAGATAAACACTACAAAATAATACTGAGTAATAAATGGATTTATGTCTATAAAGAAAATATGCACACACAAAAAATTCTGGGTACCAGATGAAATTTTATATAAGTACCTATGGTATGTAAAAAATAATACTGGGTAATAAATTAATTGAATGCATATTCAAAAAAGTATTACCATATATTGGACGGAAGAGGGATTACCATGTGCTTCACTAATTTTTTTTATTTATATCTAAAATATACTTTTCGAGAATGTAACTTTTCAACGATGTAATTTGCAATTTTAAAAAAATTCAAGCAATATTTTACGAAAATCGCTGTTTTAAGAAAACATGTCTCGTGGTTAAAAAAATAAATTCATTAATCATTCACGCTCAGATAATTAGATCGAAATTATACATGCACTTGGAAATGGTTACATGATTTAAAATGCAAGCTATTACAATAAAATGTAGCATATGGTTACTTTGTAATTCGCAATTATAACATACTTAAAAAAAATGAATTAATGCAATCATTTTATTTAGAATTGTTGGTTTGTGAAAATATATCTCTTCATTATAAGATAAATTCATTATATTACTTTATTCACCTTTATTTAATAAGATGTGTCGAAATAAAAAAAAATTAATGTTAAAAGTTGTAAGTGGGGATTTTCTTTTTTGGTACCTTATGACAAAGTCTCCACACAGTATACATTAGGTGCTTTCTTAGTTAGAAATTGTTTATGTTGATCAACTCGCGGTAAGTTGATTCAGAACCGGTTGCATATTTCGCAGTTATTACGGCATACACTTGTTTTGGTTTAGTCGATAACAAATACTCGGCGTTACTTGTTTTAAAATTTTGAAGAAGATCTGAGAATCCAGCATCAGATCCAAGGTAAACAATGTAATAAGGTTCCATTTCAGTGGTCAAGCTGAATACATCTGTCCAGGTTACCAAAACGTTTCCATTGATTGTTTCATTAGCTAAACAAGAGTTTCCTAAAAATAAATATATGTAAAACTTTAAAATGGAGTGTAACAACATGTACTTAAATTGCTTCATGAATATCTCAAGGACTACATGTAATTGATACTGAAACTTACCGGTTTGTACAGGAACAATGTTTATAACAGATATTGAACCATTTATGGGGTCACTAGTTCTCCCTCCAACGTTAGTCCCTGATACAAGCACTGTATAGTTCCTGGTCGTGTCGAGCAATATTTCGTCGGCTGAGAAGTAATTGTGTCTACCTATGCTTTGCCAATCACAAACCACTAAGTTGTCGGACTTTATACAGACGCTATATTTTGATATTCCTGAAATGTCACTAAATACAGGCCAGTGGAAATAAAGTGTCGTAGAAATCTGTTGAACGTTCACTGAGTTTTGAACTTTGACACTGTTAACAACAAAATGTACATCTTTAGAAAGTGGTCGAGGAGAATCAAATGAGACAACCACGGGTAAATTCCTGTTCACTACTGTTTGCAAACCAACTCTGTTAAAACATTGCACCGAAGGAAATACGATTGACCCATGTGGAATACTTAACCTCGATTGACAAGAAAATAAATCCCTAGACATTTCCCAACTTTGGAGATTTTGTGAGGCTTCCTCATTCCCTAAAAGGTAAAAAAAAAGATTGAATTACAATATATTAAAACATTTTAAAAATAATGAGAATTAATCGTGCATTTTAAAATTGTTCATTCGTTTCAAAAGTTAGGATAAATTAGTTGTCTTTCATATAAAATTTGCTTTTTATTTATTATTTACCAAAGGCACATTGGCAGTATGCAACTTCACTTTCGTTTTCATCTAATTTCCAGTCAACGGTTACCAAAGTCAAGGTATCGCCATTTTCGTCAACATAACTGACAGAAACATTCTTAATATGTAAATTTGGTGGTGTGTGATCCCATACAATTGCATTGGAATAAAAATACTTTTTAAAGCCTGCATTATTTTCGGCCATGGCGGATATATGCAAAGTTGTTCCGTGTGAAATTGGCATAAACACTTTGTGAATTGTAAATGGAGAGGTTGCTTTTATTGTTTTGAGCTGTCGTCCCCTTGAGTGAGTTCCAAAATACATCTCTATATGTCGTATTTCACTTTCTTTATCCATAACATTTGCGGCAATCGTCAAAAAGTTTGGAGAAATTTGTCGAACAACTAATGCTTCAATATCACCAATCTCTGAAACTTTACATTCCAACATAGTAATTCTTAATGATAAGCTCTGGTTTTGTGGAGAATTAACGTAGACACCTATGTCTGATGTTGATGTTTTCGACATAAATGATATTTCAGAGGATTGTTCGTTTAAAGCCACCTCATATAGATTTCCGTCAATATCTATTACCATATCGTGTATATCTATATCTAATTCTCCATCAATTACAACTTTATACAGTGTAGAGTGATTCAATCGAAAAACATCTTTTATCACTTGTTTTTGATTTGTTAAAATTTTTGTCGTTACGTTTGAGTGTTCCAAAAACGTTTTGCATAATAATCCTTCCGGCATGGTCTTATCAACAGTGATGGCTTCAGACCTAGAAATATTACTGCTGTGTCCTGCCATATCAACTGCTCTCACATTTATGAAGTAGCTCATCCCATGAACGAGTAAACGATCCGTTATAGTGTATTTGTTTAAAAACCCAACATTGAGGTCTTGTACAATAACATTTTGGTCAGCGTCTATAACTGAAAGAATGTAATGATCTATAGATGATTCGAAATCGGTAAACCCTTCCCAGGAGGCACTTATCGTTGACATTTCCTTAAGCCACCTTTCATTATGATAAAATTTAGTTGTAAACACAATTCCAGCGTCCGGAGGGGTAGAGTCAATGGTGATACCGTCTGAAGTAAGTGTAGTGGACTGACCAACGAAATTAACAGCTTCAACCGAAGAATAATATCTTACTCCTGGCTCTAGATCAGGAAAATTCCAGGAAAAATTTGTTGCCAATCCTACACTTTGAATTCCAGAGATTTCATGTCCTCCGGGAGACACACCAATCATCATTCTGAATTCTTTTATTCCTGACTGTTCATCAGCAAAAACGCCTTTCCAACATGTTTTTAAGGCTTTATTGTTTGTAAATTCCTTGTCACGTATACACTCTGCGTCTGAATCAATTATAAACCTTCCCCTACGAATGCTTGGCCGTGTTGTGTCGATTATAATTGGTTTTGATTGTGTTAAAATATATTCATTTTCCGTAACCCAAGTCCTTAGGTATGCAACATACTGTCTTCCGTTTAGAAGTTGTCTCTTTTTTGGTAAGCAGTGGACAACGCGAGTTTGTAAGCTGATATCATGCCAAATTTGCTCGATTGTGGTATCAAATATTCCATAACCATAAGGCATATGATTTAAACCAATGCTCCATTCGTACCTTAATACAGTTATATTTTGCGAATGCCATTCAACATCCAAACAGCGAGTTGAAGATGTCCAGTCATCAGAAGGTGATCCAAAGATACGTAATGCTATTTTAGAGTTGACCGACATCTGTGAATTGTTTGATTTTATGCATTCGTGTGTATTTTGAATATGATTGCATTTTCCACCAAGTATTGTGCATGTGCATTCATTCGTACAATAAGATACACTACATGAATGTCTTTCAACTATAAGGTTACCACCAGTGTTGTTTTGATCATTGGAAACTGCGATAAAAGTTAGTCTCCTTATTGTTCCGTTCAAACTCGCCTTATTTCTTGCCCATATAGAAAAAACAATTTTGTCTCCAGATTTAATCAACTCCGAAATGTTGAAGACACCAGTTTGTATTGAATTTTCATCGCCATTGTGTACTACATTGACTATACCCCTACTGATCTCCATGCCATTGTGGGTTTTCCCAATAGTTATGAAATACGAACTGATTCCAGATTCGGGATCATCATAACTTTTCCACTTTAATATTATTGTAGAGTTTGCATTTGACCACATTCCTCCTTCAAGCACATGTCCATGTATTGGCGGTGTTCCATCAAACACAACAGTTTCACTTTTGATCGACTCGCACAACCCGGCCATGTTACAGGAAGTTACAACAACATAATAACTGTCCCCGTCCTTTAACCACTCCTTCGAACTAAGGGACTTTACAAACATGTCCTTACTGTTTACAACTATGTTATCGATTTCAGAATGAGCTCCGTCTTGAAGCCTTAGGGAAAGCAGAGTCATCTTAATCGGACTTTCTTTATCATCAAATCCCCACTCAACTCGTACAACAGATGAATCATATATTGATGAAGCATCTTCACTGCTGATGAATCTCGGTAATTTAGTAACTGTAGGTGGAGTATCATCCACTCTAAAACTGTGAGAAGTTTGTCGCGTTGAAAGGCCAACCCTATTCGTGGCTTTTACGACGGCGTATAAGTCTTGGTTAGTTGGTAAAGCTAAGTTCAACAACAAAGCAGTCTGTTCTAGTCGGACATTTTTCCACCGCAGTATGTTGCAATTAAGTTTACTAGTTCCGACACAAATCTCATAATGCACTATTCCAGATTGAATGTCGGCAAAATTTCCCCATTCCAGAGACAAGGATGATCTATGTAAATTATGACAATAGAATATTCAAACATTTATTTTGAAAAACAATTTTTAAATATGTTTATGAGGGAAATACGTTTTGAAATTTATTAAAAATAAATGATATGTAAATTCAAAATGAAAAGCGTGAGTAACGATAAAGCGTTTCATTTTAAATTATTGTTTTAGGAACTTTTAAAAAACAGTATGTTTTTTAAAATTTTCAAAAACTGTAATATAACGGTAATTAATGAGAGAATATTTTTTTTTAAACAAACTAAAAATTATTTCGAGTTATTATCTAATTTAGAAATATGGGTTATTCTATAAAAATTGCGATTCACAAAGAACTATACTAGAAGTTTGCAGATGCTGTTTTTTACAGAAGCTAATTAATGAAATGAAATATCAGCTTTATCAAGCTTTACGATTTCCGTTACTTCTAATAGTTTATTCAAACACGTTACACACAAAGTAATGTATTGTATAACGTCATAGTAACAAAGACAATACCTAACACAAACTTTAGTGGTATGATAATTAACTAGTTATTACTTAATAATTTAATTTTGATTGTAAGGCCTCATTTGATTGGCTAAACAAATTCATATATATCGTATAACATAACTTGCCTACGTCACAATGAGACGCGCGTGTGAAAAGTATTAATCCGCTTGACGTTACGTTTAAATTTTGTACAAATTTACATATTTTAACTATTTAATGGGCCTTATTGTCTAATTTAAATAGTAGAAAATTAAATAATAAGGAATAAATTTAATTTCTACCTATGTCATACGATATAACATAACTTGGGGCAGTGTACGCTTTATAAATTATTTTTAACTAGCTACCAATCTTTCATTGTTTTCTTTTGTTTTCTCCATTTCTAAAATCGAATCTCACCTTTGTGGGATGTATTTGACATTTTCGGCTCCAATAGAAACGAAGCCCGGAACAGGGGGAGAAGAGTCAATAACAATTCCATTGGAAGAAGTCTGGCTACACAATCCAGCCATGTTACAACCTTCCACTGTCGAGAAATATCGTTTTCCCGGGATAAAAGACAATGTCCATGTCCACTCTAAAAATCGCGATTTGAACTGATGTAAACATTTTTAGTTAAACAAAAAGGACACAAAGATGCAAAAAGGAATATAAAATGGTGATTCAACATTGCTATTCTATTATATAAAGGACCATTTGTCATTTTGACAGTTTTTCATCTATTTGTTTACCTTGTTTTTTACCGATATAGATAAAATTATGTATATCTAATAGACCAACTCCGGAGCCAAGACCGATTCTGTAGTAGTCTATTGGTGAATGCTTGTCTACAAATTCCGTCCAATGAATATGTACTGTTGAATCGGTTGTGTAATCTTCGTCTCTCTGTTTCATGAAATTCAAAAAATGAATATAAGGAGACTAATTTTCCAGTTATGTATCAAATAATTTGTTATCTTTCAGTAGTAAATGTATACATAAAAGTTCTTCATAAATCTTTGTTTTAAAACATAATAATTTGTCTTTAGATAAGATACCTTCAGTGAATACTTAATCATATGTAAAAGTACTAGCAGGTTTGATAAATTGTCATTATATGTTTAAATAAAAGTTTTATGAATTCATCATAATAATTTTATGATATCATCCAGTAAACAAAATTCTGTTTGATTTGTTTTGATAAAGCTTCGTAACAATTTTATTTTTTTTCCTGCCAAATTATACAATACCCGCATCGTTATTTTGTACAAAATAGAACCTTTTTAACAAGGCCTTGGACTTTCCGTAGGACGTAGCTACCATTTCTTGCGTCAAAACATGTTAAAAATTACGCTGGGTTCAAGTGAAATATGCACCGATTGCGTAGTCTTAGCTCAAAAGCAAGACAAATCGTGTTGATTTCAATGAGTGGGCAGCAATGAAATAGACAGGCATACGTCACATTGCTGTTTGACACAACTACCCAAAGTCCAAGCTCCTGTTATAATGGTTCTAAACGATAGGATAGGATTTACAGAATACACGCACGATACGATAGGATTGATAAACAAAAGGCAAGCATTATTTATTGATATTTCATACAGACAATTCAATCTGTTACTTTGTTCCTAAGAATTTCGATTGTACATTTAATAATCGTTTATTGCTTACAGATTTGATTAATTTTGTTTTTTTAAATGTATTTGGTCTTAGGAAATGGAATACGTATAACATAATTTTTTTTAAATTGATAGAATGCTGGATAGAGATAGCTCTTAATAAGGCATGATACGATTGACACGTTGGGATAAACGGAAAACCGATAGGATTAATGCACGATGAAAGATGTTCATGCTCAAATAAACACTATTATTACACTTTTGAATAGGATTGTAAAATAACTTTGCGGGTATCGTATTTAAAAATCTTTTGATAATCAGTGGTCATACAAGGGCCATTCATAAAATATTGAAACGTTGGCATAAGAAAAAATATGTAATTTTTCTTGTATGTTATTAACAGTCCATTAGTATGATTACTCAAATTTTAACCATATGCATGAAGTCTTCAAATTAAGCTTTGAAATGCGCTTCTGTGTTTATATGTTGGCATAATTATTTTATATGGTAGAAATACTGAAATGACGTGGAACATTTTTGAAGCATCAGAAATAAAAATTGTCAAAAGGTACTGCTATTATTGTTACTTAAACACCAAGCAGATCTGTTTGTTTGTATGTAAAGCTATCTGTATGTCTGTATAGTTACACTTTCAAGCCTCATATAGCTGTAGCATATTATTTGGTTTCCGACGCTATAAGCCATTCATTACATACAGACTATTTTGTAGACCGTTCTGCTGCGAGGAAATGCACAAGTTTTTCGACTGATTATCAAAATTTTAAGAAATTAGCGTTAAATCTGATAAAAACTATTAGCTCTTAATTTCTTACGATCAAGCTTAAAAAATATATCCTGATATGTGATTTATAAACAATTTGTTTGAAATGAAATTACCTGATTGTGAGCATGCCCCTCTCTTACGACGCCTTTTTCTGGTGGTGAACTATCGAAAATAAATGGGTTAGAAAACCCAGACGTAGATAAACCAGCATAATTCCACACCTGCAAAAAAGCGTAGCATGGATTCAATGATTACTGTAAATTCCTAATTAAACGCGAGGAATAATATCCGCGTAAAATCGCAAAAACCACATCCACGAATTTTAATATCTCGCTTTTTTTTTTATATATGTAAACTACAGGAAATTATGATAAAAAATCGGCATTCGCGATTATATGTTCATGCGATTTGATGAAAAACGGTAGAATCGCGGAATTAAGTACTCGCGTAAAGTAAGAATTTTTTTTAAAAAATACTTTAATGTTTAGCGATATCTATATCATTGTATAAAATTAATTTAATTTAAAAAACTATGCTGCTTTTGAAACGACTGGGAAAAAAATGAATTCTTACCACAACTATGATGTAATATACATGACCGTCAAATAAAATATTATGTGCTGGTACTTCAATTGGTGTATTCGTGTAGTTATGGTCGAACAACGGAAATACGTCAGCCGACTCTTTTGTGCTTCCTACTCCGATCTCAAACTTTTCAATGCCACTTTCATGATCAAGAAAACCAATGCATTGAACTAAAAGTCTACTTGGTTTTACATAGGATTTATGATTAAGGTAATAACCAACGTAAACATCTCCAAGGGTCGGTGGCGTTTTATCAAAAATATATGGTTTTGACGACCCAGTCATGTAATTGCCAGCATGGTCGTGAGCTGAAATTGGAGAAGTCATTAAAAAGTTGTTTGGCTAGTGTTTACATTACAGATCTAGTTAATTTATCGTAAACTTACCTTTAACGGAAAAGTAATAAGAGGTCCCTCCAACCAAAGATGTGTTTGAAATTGATATTGCCGATAACAATCCAACGTTCTGAAATGGTAATACGTCACCAGTTTCCTTCTTTGTACCTTTAAGAAATTAAAAACACATTAACATTTAAGTTGAATAAACACACCCTTTGATATCACTTTTGCTTACCAAAAACAAAATATTTACCAATTGCAATTTCGTAGAACTGAATGCTTGATGGATATCCCAGATTTCTGAATTTGTTATCGTCGGTAAACCCATGCCAGTGTATATCAAGTCGAGAATCATCTGTTATGTATCCGTTCTTTTTTGTTTTAATATATACTTCTCCCTTTGAGGGTGGATCCCGATCAATTATGAAGCCATTGCTGCACTGACTGCTACTTACATTAGATGTAATGTTGACACAAATGTAATACATAGTATTATATTCCATGGGTAATTTGGACGAAAATTTCACTAGGCCACCTGTTTCTCTCTTTAATTCTAAACACGAGTCGTCCTCCTCACATCGCATAGGAACACGGGCAGATTTGGAGATACACCAAACATTTATCGTTTTCCCTACACCGATAATAAAGGCACCTGGTCGGAAGAACTGTGCTCTATAATTTATTTCGTTGGTGTGCAATTCTTTTAGCTTGTATCCGATATTTCTGGTATATTTATACGTATCCAAGGCAGAAAAAAATTCCGACCGGGCATCCAGGTCATAAACAACCCCTTTGTTATAATAGTTCGGATTCTGTATAACGTTGATAAAAGTACACGTCTTAGATACTTTTCCTGACCTACAGTAACCTTCCAAACAGGCACGCAAGGCTCGATGTGGATGACCCGGCATGCTTATACATGTTCTTATCTAAAATTGCAAAGAAAATCAATAGAAAATATTTCTAAATATTGATAAAAGTGGAAAAAATAATTAAGTATCAATATAATTAACATTTAATACTTCTCCTGTGTTGTTGACATGTATCTTGTAGTCAGTTAATTGTTTCGATCCATCTGTGTCGCCATCGGTGAATATCGCCCATCTATAAAACTTTGTAAAGGTATCCAAAGGATATGAACAACGAAACTCTTGGAAGTGCAATTGAATATCAACACATTCTTCGCTTTTTGAATCGAGCTCAGCTGAAAAGCTTCCAAACTCTGGGTCATTCGTTTCAAAATAAAACCCGTCTGAATATCCACCAGGAATACATTTGCTCCGGAAGCATACACGAAGCAAAATTTTGTAATATCCCTCTGTAAGAATATTATGCACTTCCGTGAACATGTAATGTTTTTGTTTTCCAACGCGTTTTGAAATAACTGAATTGCATACTCCGTTTATTGAACTTCCACATGACATTAACGATAGTTCGTAATGGCTTATATGATGGTCCAAAGTTGAATTTATAAACAGATTGGCACCAATATCTGTAAACTGATCTTGTATATCCACGTCTTCCTCACATCTGAATAAGTCAACAACGTTAGATTTTAAGTCTGTCAAACTGACAGAAATAGTAAACACTGGCAAATGACTAAGTGGCATAAATGTGAATGAGTTGTACGATTTTGAAATGATGGAAGCCTCTTCTCCTTTTATTGAAATTATATCAGCTGATGCATTTACAAATGCCGTATAGACAGATCCAACAACGAGGGGCAATGATGTATTTAGGATAAAATGTGTGCCACTTAGAACAAGATTTTCTTGCAAGACCAGATTTGTTGATGTACACCCTGGACCATCATTAATTTTGAGGAAATTATCGAAATCTTTTTTGTTTATTTTTACAAAGCCATCACTTGATAAAGTAATACTTCCTCCGGAACTAGACGCTTTCAATAAGACAAAATATTTCTGATATGGTTTTAACTTTGAAGTGTTTTCACAAAAATATGCACCATTGTTGAAGAATGACCCATTTACATGATGCAATGATATTACATCATCAGATGCTTTACTAAGTCCAACTCCTAGCTCATAAATAAGAGATTCCAAGTGATGTATGCCTTTCAAGTATACACAGAAGGAATCCAAAGTAAAAGAAGCATCAATATCCTCTACATAAGCATCTTCCTCACTTGTAACAACATCAACATCATATACCATTCCTCGAGTTGGAAGAAAAGGAGAAGGAAGAATAATATTCTGAGAGAGGATCTCGCAGAAATGTCCTGCATCGTTGTAGGCGTGAAACTCAACTTGATAAACCCGCCCACTTCCCATATCGATATGCTGGATCTCAGATAAGGGGAACGTGACGCAATAGCGTCCATTAGAGCATAAACTATGGTTTGTCCATTTTGCAAAGTCGGTCCTCACCATTGAACCTTTGGAAACTGAAAGAGTGTATTTCATTTAAAAAATCATTTAATTTTCACAATTTTAGCATTAGTCAATTAAAGTTTTTTGAGTCCATCTATGGTAAAGAGTATAAATTTTTCATATTTTTAAATATCATATCGTTTTGTGTGGATTTTGATAATTGATAAAGGTTATTCGGAATATGTAATACAAAACGTAAATATTCAAATTTTAATGCTATGAAAAAACTACTTAAAAAACGTACATGTTTTAATGTTAACGGGTGGTGACTAAGAAGAAATCATAAAATATCATAATAAGGACTTGACTGGTACAAGTTGTATGTAAAATTTACCAAGCCTGTAGTAGATTGTCTTTAGGTTTCCAATTTGTTGATTATCTTCAAAGTCGTCAGTAGACCAAGATACAATTATCAAGTCCTTTGTTAAACCTGTTGTTGGTTTATTGAGGCATAACGGCGGAGTTTCGTCAACAATAATTGGCCCAATCGCCACAACCGTCTCTTTATTAGCTTTATTAACGGCTTTGATGAAAACAAATACAATGCCATTTCCACCTAATCCAGAATGTCGAAGACGATAGAACGTATTGTGGTGAGTTTTGGAATATCCGGAAATATCAGGTGATAAAATAGAAAATTGTGAAGAACCAATTCCAATAAAAACTTCTTGAATTTGACTTTCAATATCACTTATATTCCATGAAATATCCAACAAATCGTTTCCAATATAAAGATACTCATTTGTGAAGGCAGGCAACAAACATACGTCTTTAGTAGTTTTACTTTTCATTGGGTTTTCTGGTAAGACATTTATCAGTGGGTCATTTGAACTGCATGTGCTATTGCATGCTACTTTTGTCTTTATTAAATCCTCGTTCACATACCAAAATGAACCGTCTGCACAACCAATGGATGGGTTTATTCTTAGATTTTTAATCGAAACATTTGAAATAATTGGTGGAGTCCTGTCCACAAGTATACCATCGCTACATCCTACTTTGGAGGGTTCCATAGCGTTATTGAAAGCAATTACTGACGAATACATTTTTTCCTCTGATGATATTAACACATGCATACTCAATTCCTCTGTGTCATAGTACTCAAAGTTTGAACTATTGGGGTGCCATAACTCCTCTAAGCTCAGACAAGAATTTGAAAGTCCTAGTCGATAAAATTTTATACCACTCTCATGGTCTATAAATCCTCTCCAAGAAATTGTAATGTTTGGTTCGGAAATATAATCGATATCAGAGGAACCTTGACTCCCTTCTCGAACAACACCTGTTTCTGGGGCTGACTCGTCAACAAGAATGGTAACGCTTTCTGTAGTTCGTAGTGCAGCATGATTTACTACCTCTAACTCGATCATGTATTTTCTATGATGTTCTCCAATATGCGTGTCATTTACAACCAGGGAATTCATGACAAGAGTGTAATTCATTAATTGGCACTCCCCTATTGAGGGACAATAGCAGTGTTTACTGATGGCACAATTCTATGAAAAAATGGGAATTGAATTATTACGGATAAAACGTGATGTATCTTTTTTCAAATAATTACTTACAGTAAAAGAAATCACTATAAAAAGAAAATTGGTTGTAAATACTTACTGCAATGGAATATACGCCAAGAGCCCCATTTCCAAATACAGTATTGTCGTCTTCATTTCGTATGGACCAATGCACACTGACTAACCCACTGTGAACATCAAATGCCTTGAATTGTAATGTCATAGCAGATAGGTCTTTCATATTATGAACAAATATTTCTCTTGTACCGTCACGTATTAACCACGCATTGCTTATTTCTGGTGGGGAGGAATCAATGTGATGAACAACACTTTCCTTAATTTCATGACCAATAATGTCATTGGCGCTAATTCTAAAAGTGATCGTGTTCCCATCATTTACACCAGAAACTGGGACACAAATATTTTCCTCTGGAAAATTTGGTGTTAACTGGTCACTAATCATATCTACCAGATCTTTTTGTATCGTATAACGAAAGCTGGTAATGCCGTGAATATTTGCTGTTCCCGTCACTGGGAATTTTCCTGTTGTCTGTTCATACACCCCAGTAAAATGGTTGTGTACGCCAGCATCAATGGGACTGAGAGGATCGTAATGCACAAATTTATCATTATAATATCTGTTGGTCCAGTTATAGCATAAGCTGCCGTGCTCAGTTTGCCAGAGAAAATTTGTTTTTGCAGATGCTGATGTTACACGCAAGTCATAATGTTTGTGTATTTTCATTTGAGATGATGCATCATATAGAACAAATCTTCGAGCCTGTCTTGGGTTAAGAGCGACGTCCACTACTTCTACTACAACGCCATAGAGAATAGGGTCATCTGTTTGTGTAATATTTATAACAAAATTACTACAATTGTGGCAAACAGTCGTAGGGATTTTCGAGGCATGTTTCATTTTAAGGATACCATTGCTATATTCCATTTCATGAAGAGTTATTTCCAAATGACTTATTCCTGAAGCGAATATTGAAGATGTTCCATCAATATCTACATCTGACCAACCAATAAATGACACTGATAAAGTTGAAGTATTGATTATATCAGCAGAAAGTTGAAGTGGAGAATAGGTGCATGTCCTCAAGTCTGAACAATGACGTGGAGCTTGGTCGTCATAGAAGTAACAAAGGGTCCTCTGGGCTGATGTTCTTCCATAGGGATAAGACTTTGACTCAAACGTTATTTGTCCACCAACTTTGGCATCAAGCTTCAAACACAACCTATTTCAACGTATATTAGCTTTGACAAAAGAGTTTTTTAAAATGTTAAGCAATATATTAATAAAATAAGTATATTGCACTAAAAAGTGACATTATAATGATAAATATAGATACCCAAATGCAATTTTCTATATTTTAAAAAACTTTTCTTTTAACTATATTTATAAAATAAAAATATTTAGTTGCGATTTACTTTGTGTGGCATCATTTACGATAATGGCTCAAATTATGTGTAAAAATAGCCTACTATTTAGTCAAGCTTACTAAAAATATATCCATTTTAAGCTAAAGATGAACATTTAGCACATATACTTTTAATGTTAAAAAAAAAAAAACTCGATTATGTCTGTGATTTTTTACCTTTTTACCTTTCACAAATTTTACCAAATATCTCTAATTTGATGGTTACTTTCCCGAATCGTTTGTGATTTTAAAACAACCAAAAAATACATTAATTAATTTACGGACTTGAAATTTATCATTAGTATCTGTATTACTATTTGGACAAGCAAACATTTGTCTTAGATGTATTTGTAGTTTGAAAAGGTGCGTGAAAAATTTCAAATCACCAACTGTCTATCAAAAATGTTAACTAAATATTTCATAGTACATGTAAACAAATTATTTATGTTGTACAAAACTACATGTAACTGATTAAACCAAACGGAAATTAATGTAGGGTTTGATGGTTTGTTTCCAGTTATATTCGTTTGAAAATATATTATTTCATCATAAAAATATTTTTATTCCTCAGTGTCTTAAAAATTAGGAAAACATTTCTAAATTGCCTATCATTTCTCATATAATGGAGTATTGTGGGGTGTATTCGTGGGTCTTATGTATTGGAAAATATAGTCTTAGTTGACATACACTACCTTTCACTATCAGAAAACTTGACAGAATTTGTTAGGTTGACCAATCTGGAGACAAGGCGTTGATAATCACTTGAACTTTTTAGAACATATCTGCTTATAGCTATGTCGGCACCTGTGAAACAAAAGATCTTTCAGTGAAGATGGTTTAGATAAATTACAAAATTATTATTGCATTACCATTTGCTAGCGATTGGATGTACCTGATTTAATCTTTTTAAGCAAGTCTACATGAGCGGTAGCGACACCAAAGTGAAAATCTGAATGGGGTAGCGTTGGTCGAAATCCTTTATTTTCACCGTCTATCATTACGTCGGTAAATATAAATTCGGGCTGAAATTTTCCGTAAAAATGCTGTTGGTTATGGCAGTGCGATGAACCAATGGTTGGAGAATGAAGTTTTTCACCAAAACTGTCTTGGATTTCCATTTCGCAAGTGAGTATTTCCGGCAGGGTGTAGCCTGCGACAGTTTGATTATAAGAAAAAGAACAGAAGTTAAAAAGTATAATTTCATTTCACTTTGTGTAAAGACTGATTGCCAAAAAACCGTTTTTATGATGGTTTTTATTTTTAAGCCTCTTTTTGAAATAATTACATTTCATCCTTTAAATTTCATCATATTACTTTCAAATATGGGGCTAAAAACGACCAAATTATTACTTCTGATATTTTGTTCATGTTCTTTTTCATCTGATTTAGTGTAAATTCCAAAATGGGTTTTGGGTATATTAGGGTCTATATCTTGAAAAAGATAATAATTACCAGTACAAAGACCGTTGATTAGTTTTGAAACCTTTCTGTGAAGATCAGTGTAATCGTTTGTTGCTACATGGTAGTCAGTATTTGGGTTTCTTGCAATCGTCTGTAGATTGTTCGAGTCTATAACTGCTCCGATTCCCATTGCAAACGTATATACACCGGCCGAATGAAGTGCTTGCGATGCATACATGACATTGCTATTGGATTTTCCATCAGTTAAAACGATCACAATATCAAGTGTGTCTGGTGAGTTTGACGTCATCGAAGGTAAAGCATTCTGTAGAGGTATATTTGTGTATGTTCTTATTTCACCTCGATATGGTGATCCAACGATTGTAGACTTTATCTGGTTTTTATCCGTAAACTGACTGAAAACAAGTTTTGTCGAAACAGATGATCCAAAGGTCATCATTCCAACTCTCACGTCTTCGGATCCTATCGTAAGACAGTCTACTAATTTTGCTGCAACACTTTTAGCATAAGCGAATCCTGAACTAGATATACTGCTAGAGTCATCAATCAAGAAAAGGATGTCAACTTTTGTACAAACTGTAAAGATATGTGAAATTATAATTATAAGGTTTTAATTGTTTAGGACGTAAGAAATACATTTAATGTTACATTGATAAATGTTGATATATTTTTTAAACTTATAAAAAATGCAACTGTTTAAAAGGCACAGGTTTTTCTAAGACATTAACAAAACAGTGAACAGTCTTATACATGTATTACAATAGTATATATGAAATATTTTCTTACAGCCTATAGAAGAAAATCAATTCTATATGTCATGGCAAATCATAGTATCAAATGGTACAGTTATTTATTGACTAACTTTCCTTTAGTAGCAATGTGTGACTTCATTTTTCGTCCATGCTGTACTTACTTTGCTGTCCAGTTATTGAGCCAATACCACAATTTCCTCCATTACATGTACAGGTTGACGTAAGCGGGTTAAGAGAAAGCTTTGTATACTCTGTATAGAAATAAAAAAAATCCATAACACTGTAAAACAACCATTATCGTACAACATTGATGTGGGGGGGGGGGGTGCGCTTATCAAACATTCTTTGATATCATTTTAAAGGTTTGGTGTCCTTTTTACATGATGTCTAGATCAGATTATAAAAGTGCAAGTTGGTTATCTGTAGATGCCGCGTGGAAAAAAATGAAAACGCCATGATTAAGAAATGCATAGATCTGTATATCAATGTTAATGTTATTAATGATTTATTTTTCCGTAAAAATAAAGTTCAATTTATCTCTTTGTTGTTGTTTTTTTTATTAACAAACGCATTGGAACAGAGGCGTGTTCGATAGAGCGGATGCTCGCGAGCGCTCATCAATATTCCCTATACTCGCAACAAATTTTTTGCAATTGATCTCGAGCACTCGCTCTGCAGAACATGCTTCATTATGTATAGGGGGAACCTTAAATATAACGTGAACGTATATTTTTTCTTTGAGAAATTAACTCATAAAGATCAACAATTTATAAGCAACGATAACAATGACAAGGATATCACATGTTCAAAAGAGATTGCACTACTATAAAAAAAAATTTAATGAAAATTTTACCGTATTCACACATAGTCCCATGTACGTGTTCGGGACAGGAACAATAAAAGCTGTTGATATTATTTGAACATGTTCCCCCATTTTGACAAGGATTGCTGGCACACTCATCGATATCTGTAAAAATGTTATCACAGGCAAGGGAGAAAATTTATCTGAATTTGTTTGGTCAATGTTGAATTTAGCAGAGAGTTGAAAAATACGACTCTTACATATTAAAACAATCATAGCATGTAAATTTGATCACTAAAACTCAAATTTTTTATAACTCAAAGACTGATGTTAAACTCATTTAAAACATAGTTTCTCTTTAGAATTATCGTCTTCATTGCAGGCACGTAGAAACAGTTGAGCCAGAGGGACTGTCCCTTCATTTTTTTTTTGGTAAATGACAACTAAGATTTACAGATAAAAAGTTTAACCTTCTGAATCACAAAAATGATTCATATCAACTCCTTTCTCTTCCCCCGCCCCCACATTGGTGTTCCCAATTGTTTTCATTTATTTATTGTTTGCTTGTAAAGATGTTAGGATGACACAACGTGCCTGCATTGCTGATGTAGATTTGTGAGGATATGATAAAGTAATGTTAAGTATAAAGCCTTACCCTGACATTCTACTTTGTAATAGTCTAAATTATCACAGTTCGCAACTGTGGTGATGCAAGCATATCCAGCTGCACAGTTGAGCTGGCTACACAACCTGTTTTTCATCCACGTACACTACAACATTGGAATGGTTCGACTAAATTCATGTTCCGGTAATATCTTTATCATAGGTTTAACAGTTACACTTCAACTCCTCTTTATTGTAATTTATATTTGTAATTATATTTACCACATCACTGACTCCGATTTCTCTAATTTCTTCGTGCCAACAGCCTTCTGTTTCACTGCATTCTTCATTTATATCGCGTTTTACCCGTCTTGAGCGTAGGTATGATGTTGCTTTTTCTTTCGATAAAAATGGTTTATTTATATCTGCAATAAATGTTATTGTTTCTGGTTAACCACAACTTCCAGTTAAAGCATCAAGCTTCATGGTGAAACATGAAATGTATTTCAATAGTGCCCCAAAGTGAAATATATTCCCAACAGCATGAAAACAAGCTTGCAAACCGCTTTTCTGTACTTTCAGTACTTTGATCAAATCTCTTTTCGTTTTGTTAAATATATAAAACACAAAAACTTTTTACAACAAACATGT
Source organism: Magallana angulata (assembly GCF_025612915.1). Classification (NCBI taxonomy): domain Eukaryota; kingdom Metazoa; phylum Mollusca; class Bivalvia; order Ostreida; family Ostreidae; genus Magallana; species Magallana angulata. The sequence continues at coordinate 51,089,615 of NC_069113.1, forward strand.
AACAAAAGATTTTAACTTAAACAAGTAAAACATTTGCAGTATTTAAAAGGTTCGCCTTTTGAATAGCTCATTCACTAATCTCGACATGATAGACTGGGTGGCTTTCAGCATATTGTTCTGACAATTTAAACATTAAATATATATTCTATCTTTGTACATCTTTGAAACAAAAAAATCAAAGAGTAACACTCTGGAAATTTGAAAGGCTATCACTCAGTCAATTTGGTTTCAAAAATGCAGTTTTTTAATAAAAAAAAACGACGATTACCTATTTTTAGCTTCATGGATATACATGTATCAAAATCCGGTAAAAAGTTTGCATATATGATTTTACATTAGAAACGAAGAAACGATACAATTTTTTTCTGTTCCTTATATTCAATCATTTTCAGTTTGACAGCTACATCTAAGGGAAAAAAATTGAAACTGCAACCTATTCCGTCCATAAAAATCCACTCGAACGTTATAATTTTTGAACGAATACTAAACTGCACGATTACGACAAAATGACAGTACCAACCCTCAACCATCTCAAAAATCCATAAAACGAAAAACAAATTCAAAGCAGAGCAACACGGACCTCAAAAAGATAAAGGTAGGATCAGGTGCCCAGGAGAAGTGAGCATCCTCTGCTGACCGGTCACACCCGCCGTGTGCTCTTGGTCGTAATCGGGGGGGGGGGGGGGGGAGACCGTAGACAATTAAACTGGACGTTTACGAAGCCATGATATTGTTGTTATGGTTTGTATTAAAGTGCGCATAAAAAGAACATGACATGGTATTAAGTATAGAAATATGTTTTTATATTGATCAATTTTTGCGACATTTCTCGGTATTAAAATTATACAATGTGACAATATTTAGTTTTGAATTGAATTGATTTTTAGTTCCTTTATGCTGTACATAAAGAGCTCCTCAAAAGAGTATCTGTAGGGCTGCATAAGTTTAGTTTAAAGTAATTTATCTAATTAAAAGTCTTGGGAGGGTACCATTTTTTTAATGGACAAAGGAGTCTTGTTGAAGATATCAGATATATTATTCTCTGAATATGTAATTGACATATGGATGAATGTGACCTGAAATTCCTTTTGAAATGATTGAATTCAGAACTCAGGAAAAATCGAGGTAACGTCGGTTTAAACCTACCCTTGATACTTATCAATACAATTACACACAATTAGACCGAGAAATTCAACCCTTACGCCCTAGAAATTTAAATCATTGTGCATGCATCCTTCTGAAGCTAAAAAGGATCTTTATCAAATCGAAAATACATGCAACAAATAATTGCTTATAATCGATATTCTTTTCTAGTCAAACTGTGAACTTCACCTTTTTGGCAAATAGAAAGTTATTTAATCTTGATCAATCCAAATACAGGAACAATGAAATACCTAACAACGAAAGTAAATACTATCTGAATGCCCTGAATTTTCTAGACCTTTTTAAAAAATCCCAAATGCTTGAAGAAGAAACGATATAAATTATATATTTCAACTCTTGATGTCCTCAAAATAATACTTTGCATCATGGAAACAATTGTAAGAATTAAGGATCGATTCTAATTCTTGTCCATTCCAGAAATGTCCGGTTTGGTGTGGAACAATAATTTATTAAAGCGTGATCGTATACATTTTACAAAACAACTTTCAAACTCTCTACGAATTCAATTCCCGATCTCTTTGACTACACGAAAGACTGACTGTTCTTGAAACACCCAGCATCTATTAACATGGGCTTATATATGTTTATGTGCACAAAAAGAAAACTATTTCAGATTAGGTCTGTCCAGCTGGTATATCCTTAATAATTCTATTAGCGTTATAAACGATCAATACTTCATATTCGGCATGATTTCTATGTATTTATGTGACATTAGCTCCGTGGCTATTGTCTTCTGAGTCATGTGCCTAGCCAACGTTCTGCTTGACCAAAACAAATGAACTATTTATCCTAACTTAATGTTAATTATATTGTTGTTGAGGTGTTGAACATAATAACTTCGATTTCGGCATCCCAGTTCTTACTTCCATTCTGGTGATATTTTCAGCAAATCATATGATTAAATCTTTTTTTCAACTACATTGATTCATCTAGTAGGTATAATTTAACATTAACGGTCAATATTCTACGGGGGTCATTATTCTGCTTTACACCAGCTTTCTGGTAACATAATGTTTACGGCTATTAAACCGTTATATCTACACTACTTTTAATAAATAGGAATAAATCATCGTTTTTATACAGCAGAAGAGTAGCTACTTCTTGCATTCTGTGCAGGTGTGTAATAGCAATGATATTTCTTTCGAGTTGCTCATTCACCAAATCACATTGTGGATAAAATTCACCAATTACATGAATATCAATGCAGATTTATTTTATAACTGCGTGGTTTTCAATGTACTTTTAAAAAATGCATTATTTCCCCTAAAGTTAGAAAGGCAAATCTATTTAAATAAAAATTCTTACCTTCAACACACGAGTAGGTGGTCAAATACATCAGCGGGTAAAGAAAAATTAGGAATCCTTTCAAAATCATTGTTTTCAAATCTGCTTCATTCTTCAATATATTCAAGAATATTCATTACGTAGCCCGACTTTTATCCTACTACAGTATGTCAAATAAAATGATACATGTACAAAAAGCTCTTCTCGTTTAAATTTCAAATTGAATTTCAATACCCTGTCATAAAACATTCAGTCATTATCATAAATCAAATTGCAAACAGTTGCGTTTAAAAAAAAAACAGTTGCGTTTAAAAAAAAAAACAAGATTATGCATGCCACCAAAATGCGCAGTGAACGCGATTTCATCTAATGTTTAACAAGTACAAGTACTTTCGGTTTCGTCGAAACGAAAAGTTGATACAGTTCTCAGAATCAAAAGACTGGTCTCAACGCTATTGATTTTACTTCTTTTCAATGTTACAGCTGCTTGGTCCGATTTTATATCAAATTTTATGCACGCTTTTAAACGATGGCTGTGCTTAGTATATGTATAAGAATAGACAATGCAGTAGTTTTACCCTTCAGTTATGCCAAATTTCAATGAAGAAAAATACGTACAAAATTTGCTAACAAAACAACAGACATTAAAAGGTACCTCGTTATTTCGCCTCGTGTTAAATTTCACCCCTGACGACGAGACGGGTATAGTTGTATTACGAATTTGACATCGCTTTAAATAAAGGTCGAACTGATCAGACAAATTACAAATAAACATGTGTACGTTTTGTTCGCTAATATTTCAAAAGTCTGCTTTCTTTACAATTGATGCATAGCATGCAGATTGAATAACCCCAATCATTCGGGGGACGAAACCAAGTATCAAAAGACTTTCATATATAGTTCTAATACAAAGGAAACTAATTGATTTGACGATATTCATTAAAACATACAAACTACATACTAACCAGCTAATTAACATGTAAAAACTTCAAAAAAAGACATAACAGTAATATTGGTTTTTGTTGGAACAGTGTTTACCGAATCCGAAAAAAGTTGCAGGGACATGTTCAGGACAAGGAAAAAATCTTTTGATTATTTTTATCACGTGCCATGATATTGAAAAAAGGAGTTCATGCTTATTCAATGATAACTATACATTATTGTGATCATAATTAAAACCTTATATTATTCAAACATGCTATGAATTCGAGGATACGAAATAGATGTTAGTTTTCTTACTGTTAATTAATAGAATAGAAACGAGGATACCTCATATTTCATTTCAATTCATAGAACCAGAACTTTATTCTACGTGTAAGTTATCAGGAAGTCCTTTGGAACATGGATTATCTTCATAACTAAATCATCCCTTTAAAAATGTACTAGTAATAAAAATTCTGTTTTGGAATAGTTATTATAATTAGAGTTCAAATTGTGCTGATACAAGCAATTCAGATGCTCTTAGCGCATAATAAAATGTTTGTTTTACAGTTATAAAGGTAGTGCTTTTCAGTTTAGGAACGGTATTGATTGCATTTTACAGAAGTGTGGAGGGTATGTTACTCCACGCAAGTCGGATTTTAATTTCTTAGGATATTATAATTAATGTATGAGATAACATGATCGCAAAAACAAGGGTCTGTTCCCAGAAGTTTTCAAAGAACGATTTTAAAAGTACCATGAGGATCACAAATTGTTAATAAAGCATATTCCTTTAAAACACTAAAGAGTGCATATTTAAACATTGCCATGTATTGAAAAAAAATTGAGATATTGTTATATATAAGAAATAATACACGTTTTGGATCAGAAATATACAGGTAAAGTACAACGTGTATGATTTTTTTCAAACTACGGATATTCAAACAAATTACCCTCTGCAGTCGAAGTTATCTTTATTTTTAAAAATAATTCGTACGTATAAATCTATCAAACATTTATGATTGAAAAAATCTTAGGCATGCATTCAATTTTAAGACTGCTCGGCCGATTTAATAAATAGTACAAAAAAGAGATTTATAGTCTTTTGACATATATTGAAAGTGAAACATCCTGACAAATTTTGAAGGAATAATAAACTGATTTTTAATTTGAATGTTTACTTATGTGCCCATTTAAACTCATTGATTTTCATTAGATGATTGTCGTATAACTTGATAGAATTTGTCGAGGTAACAACTCTCTAATCAATTAATGATGGGTATAGTATGGGCTCGAATAAATGTAAAGTAGAAAATTTGAATGCGAAATGGACTTTTATTAGAAACACATGATGCGTTCACGTTCTTTGTGTAATACTTGGTACATGTATATTTATATCAAATACGGCATAAAATGAATCATAAGTTTATTGACTAAAGTTAGTTGTATTCGGAAATTCGTTTAAGTCTGGGAACAAGAACTTTATTTTTAATGCGAACATGTCTTGTGCCTCTACAAATGTTATAAACAACATTACGTGTAGCGTATGCAACAAATTTTAAATAGGAGAAACTGGAACAACTCTTCGCACCCGTATTCGTATACACACACAACACTTCAATTAACCCGAGTAGAGAAAATAATAACTTAGTGAACATCTTGATATTTGTGGCACGGACAATTTTCAGTTTTTCCGTTTTATAAACTTTATACCAACAACCCAAATGAACGAAGGGAAAAAGAAAATACAGTTTATAAAGTCACTAAAACCTTCGTTAAATAGTTTGATATAGATATAGATTGTTTAATCGTGTTTGATTTTATTTTACTATATATTTAACGATATATAACTAAATTTTGGCTGTAACGCGGCATTTGATTGGATAAAAAAATTAAATAAAGAACTATATATGATATGATTTAAATTTGGTCCCAATAATTCGACATTTTTCAAGTGTTTCTGGTACAATAAAATGTTATGTTATATTTTAGAAGAGTTGATGTAAAATTATTTTTCACCTATTTATTTTATTTATTTGCACTCACTGGCAGAATATGACGTCAGAAGTGACGCTATTTCTATAAATCAATCAAAATCAGCCAAGAATTGACATTTTTCCTATCTTTTTATGAATGGGAAATATAGAGCACATGCTTGAACAAGAAAATTGTTTGTCACTTATTAGCCTTGGCTGGATACATCTCTGATTAAAATATTTTGTTTGTTCAAGCATGCGCTCTATCTTTTCTGAAAGAAAAACTGCTTGAAAACAAGCTGTTGTATGATAAAAATGCAAAAATGGCGGGAAAATATTGTCTTTACGATGTCATATTTCTTCACTGTGGGCAGTTAAATCAAAATGAACATTATGTAAAAACATCACATATATATCTGAAAGAAAACAAAGAATTAAAGTAAAATGATGATGTTCATTTTAGGGGCCATTTTAGGCCCATATCATAAATAGTCCTTTGTATAACCAGGTTTGCACGTCACAAGACACTTCACAATGCACCAACGTCAAAAACATACTAATTCACATGATGTTACGTTTGAATTTTGAACAGATTATCATTTTTGAAAGTAAAACGCACTCAATTTGCAATTGAGCAGAATATGCATTTCACGGGATTGCCATCTAGTTCCTACTTGAAAAATCGCTGTGCTTGCGTTGTTTTTGGGGACAGCATGTTTAGTGACACTGGAGTCCAGGAATGACGAAACGGCGACAAAAAAAAATGTAAATTCATGTTTTCAATTGCGATTTCATTATCATTCATGCATAGTTAAAAAGACGGTGACAGTTAGGAGAGTAGTTGATCATTTTGTAGTTTCTTAAGTAGTATTAGTTGTTGTGCTAAATTTTATTTTCGTTGTTTTTACCCATGTAATTTATTTCTTGTGTCCTATAGACAAAAGGGACTGGTTGTCCTAAAAAAATGATAATATAAATTATTCGTGTCGTTTGCCATGTTTAGTGCTTTATATATTCAGATTACTGGCTTAGTATCTATATATTAGATCCGACACGTGAAGATGCCTAGTGTTGTTGAATCTATTCACTGCTTTATATATATATATATATATATATATATATATATATATATATATATATATATATATATATATATATATATATATATATATATATTCACTCTTCTTCTAAGCAACACCATCTCATTCTCTTTTGGAGAGAGAATTACCTATTCAAAAGAGGTACTGCATATATTGACACTATTCTAAATGGCATTCTGGATTAGGAATGCTGTGACACATTTTGATATGTTTTAAAAAATCATATAATGAAAAGATTAACCGATTGAGATTGACCGGCTCATATGTAAAATATTAGGGGATTAAAGGAGGTTGACGGTCAAGGTTTTGTTTTATGAATTTTTTTTCAGGAAAATGTAGTCCGGATGATCAAGGATGAGTGTTTCTCCGCTGTATCATGCTAATACCTATTTCATTCTCAAGGTGTTAAACGTTAAATATGTTTCTTTATTAAGGTCTTCCGTTTCCAACGGAAGACCTTACTATTATTCTGAAAAATTTTCAAATTTCTTATTAGGGTTTTCCGTTTTCAACGGAAAACCCTTCTGTTATTCTACGGTTTCTTTTTCTTTATTATTAGGGTCTTCCGTTTCCAACGGAAGACCCTTTTCTTTTTCTTCGGATTCTTTTTAGGGTCTTCCGTTTCCAACGGAAGACCCTCTTGTTATTCTACGGTTTCTTTTTCTTTATTTAGGGTCTTCCGTTTCCAACGGAAGACCCTCTTGTTATTCTACGGTTTCTTTTTCTTTATTAGGGTCTTCCGTTTCCAACGGAAGACCCTCTTGTTATTTTTCGGTTTCTTTTTAGGGTCTTCCGTTTTCAACGGAAGACCCTCTTGTTATTCTTCGGTTTCTTTCTATTATTATACTTTTTCTTTTTTTTCTGACTCTTTCTCGGCTTTATAACTCAAAAAGTTTACAACCGATTTTGACGAAACTTTCAGAGATTATGTGCATTTATAATGTCTCAAAGTTTGTGAAGTTTCTTTGAAAACGTCACTTGCGTTTTTACGTTACGTCATTTTTAAAATTTTCAAAAAGTCATTTTGTCCGCAGCGTTTCTCAAAAACGCTTCAAGATAGAGGCTTGAAATTTTCAATAGTAATAATTTAATCGATTTACCTCTGTAATAAGGCTGGAAATGAAAATCCGTCACTTCCGGTCGAAACCGGAAGTGAAACAAATTTTTCGAAAAAATGAATTTTCTGATCAAATCAAAAATGAATATGTGTTTTGTAGAGCTTATTAAGCTGAATCTAACACTGAAAACCGTTTTAAAATCGGACGATGCATTACAGAGAAAACGGGGTTTAAAAATTGATTTTTCCCGGAAATTTTGATTCCGCGTCCTTGGTTTGAAAAATAGCGTAATATTCAAAGTAAAATTAACTCGTACATAAAATGATTGTTAAGTCGTACTGTATCACATTCGGATTTTTTTTGATAAGTCGTTCTTGAAATCAGAAAGGTTTTTGTTAAGTCGTACCAGGAATAATTCGATTTTTTAAAATCTTTTTATTTAGTTACTCTTGTTATTAGTGTAAGAGCTCTGCTTCTTACAGGAACTTCCAGCTTTACTTCCGACATTAACGGAAGACCCACTCGTTGCTTTGCAACGAGCTTTGCTCTAGTTATTATTATTTTTTTTCTTTTTCTTTTTTTTCTGACTCCTTTTTGGCTTCGTAACTCAAAAAGTTTTCAACTTATTTAAAGGAAACTTTTAGGGATTATGTGCAATTATAATGCCTCAAAGATCTTAAAGTTTCCATAACAACGTCACTTCCGTTTTGACGTTACGTCATTTTTAAACTTTAAAAAAAGTCATTTTGTCCGCGACATTTCTCAAAAACACTTTTAAATAGAGTCTGGAAATTTTCTGTGGTTATGAATTTGGCAATTAACATGTGCAATAAGGCTGGAAATAAAAATCCGTCACTTCCGGTCGAAACCGGAAGTGAAACAAATTTTTTGAAAAAATGAATTTTCTGATCAAATCAAAAATGAATATGTTTTTTATAAAGCTTATCAAGCTGAATCTAACACTGAAATCCGTTTTAAAATCGGACAATGCATTAAAGAGATATCGGGGTTTAAACATTGATTTTTCCGGAAATTTTGATTCCGCGTCCTTGGTTTAAAAAAAAGTGTAATGTTCAAAGTAAAATTAACTCGTACCAAAAATAATTGTTAAGTCATACTTGAACACATTCTGATTTTTTTTTATTAACTCGTTCTTGAAATCAGAAAGGTTTTTGTTAATTCGTACTTAAAATCAGTCGGATTTTGTTAAGTCGTACCAGGAATAATTCGATTTTTTCATCTTTTTATTTTAGTTACTCTTGTTATTGGTTTAAGAGCTCTGCTTCTTACAGGAACTTCCAGCTTTACTTCCGTCATTAACGGAAGACCCACTCGTTGCTTTGCAACGAGCTTTGCTCTAGTTCTTATTATTCTTTTTTTTTCTTTTTCTGACTTTTTTGGAGCGTCATTTCTCAAAAACTACCCAACCGATTTGCACGAAATTTGCAGGAGTGATAGAACAATGTCGTCGCTACATATTATTAAATTTTCAAATGATGACGTCACTTCCGGTTTCAGATATAGACGATTTTGTAAATTTTTAAGGGTCATTTTGTCCACGCATCTTCTCCGAAACTAATCAAGATAGAAGCTTGAACTTTTCAGGGATTGTAGATGAGTGTCTGTAGATGTACCCCCATGCTTCCAATTATGAAAATTGCTCATGGCCTTGAAGCTCGCCTGAACCTGAAAATTAGCACCAAATTTTTTCACTAAATTTTTGCACATTTTCTGTAATACTTTTCGATGTGTACATATTTTGTTAAAACATGTAATGCAAAAGTTGTTTCAATTTACAAGGGCTTTCATTTGATATGAGAAAAAAAGGGGCTGACCCCTCAAATTAGGGGCCAAGAGGGCTCTAAAGTCTTCTTACAATAACTCTTTACTGAACAATGATTTGTTATTAGTTATAGAAGCAAAAATGTTCATTGTACAGCTGTTAATCTATACAGTACAATATTTAAGCCATATGTTACGTAATTAGGGGCTTCAAGGGGCCAGAAGTTCAAAACTTTGATCATTAATATCTGAAAAAGGATAAATATTTTGTTAAGCAATGTAGAACAAAAATTGTTTAAAATAATATGATACCAAAAATTTTGTTGTTAGTGGCCCCGGTAAGGGGTTAAAGGGTCGGCCCCTAAAACACAGTTGTTTAGATATCTCAAGAACGGTTTAAAATTCGTGAACACTTGTAGAACAAAATTTGTTTATATTAACGAGTACTTTTATTTGATATCAAGAAAAAGGGGCTGAACCCTCAAATTAGGGGTCAGGAGGGCTACTAAGTCTTTTTATAATAACTCTTTTCTGACCAATAATTTGATATTAATCATGAAGCAGCAAAGAAGCTTTTATTAAGCTTAATTTAAAACTGAAATCCGTTTTAAAATCGGACGATGTACTACAGAGAAATTGGGGTTTAAATATTGAGTTTTCCGGAAATTTTGATTCCGCGTCCTTGGTTTAAATAAATAGCGTAATGTTCAAAGTAAAATTAACTCATACCAAAAATAATTGCTAAGTCGTACTTGATCACATTCGTATTTTGTTAAGTCGTACCAGGAATAATTCGATTTTTTTCATCTTTTTTATTTTAGTTACTCTTGTAATTGGTTAAAGAGCTCTGCTTCGTACAGGAACTTCCAGCTTTACTTCCGACATTTACGGAAGACCCACTCGTTGCTTTGAAACGAGCTTTGCTCTAGTTCATTATTATTATTTTTCCTCTGACTTTTTTGGTGGCTTATATCTCAAAAACTATTCAACCTATTTTCACGAAATTTTTAGAACTTTTTTGGTATCGTAAATACTCGAGGTTATCAAACTTTGAACTTATGACTTCACTTCCGGTTTCAGAAATTGACGATTTTGTAAATTTTTAAGGGTCATTTTGTCCACGCATCTCCTCCGAAAGTAATCAAGATAGAAGCTTGAAATTTTCACGGATTGTAGATGAATGTATGTAGATGTACCCAATTGCCTTCACTAATGAAAATTGTGCAAGGCTTTGAAGATCGCCTGAACCTGAAAATTAGCACCAATTTTGTCCATGAAATTTTCGCACATTTTCTGTAATATCTTTTGATGTATAAATATTTTGTTAAGGCATGTAATGCAAAAGATGGTGACTCAGATGGTAATTTTGTCTTAAATAAAATTAAATAGATCTTCATAAAAGAAGGCTGAATAAAATAACACATTTCGATTTACTTAAACAAATTACAATCTTGTCTATAATCATTCCAGATCCTCACAGTAATCTTTGTAGTGCTAGCACATACAGTGTTTGGCCATGGACTTTTTATTGTGTACTTTAAACATGGAGGAAATGCGATCTAATATTATCGCGATATGAGACCAGTAAAAAGCTACAATGAGACTCAACGCTGTCTATGATCAAAACTAGCGAAACGCAGAACAATTACTTTGCCTGACTGAGTCACCAAACTGATGTTTGAACACAATATTACATGAAAAACAAATGTAAACAAGTAAACAAAATCGAAGCCGAGGAATTTCACTTCGTTTCCGTCCCATCCAACAATATTAGGTAATATAAAACAATATCTAGGGGAAGTACGGATAAATCCTACCTTGTTCAGTTGAATCCTATGCCGATTTCTGTCCACGCTGGTTGTAAACAGGTTAAATTCCGAGATATATCACTGAAGTCCACATGTTTATTATATTCTGATCACAGCTGCAAGCGCCGGTGTGACGTAGTCAACCTCGACACGTCATCAGACGACTTAGGAATTTCATGATTTCGCGAGATATAAAGAATAGTTTATGATTTTATTTCAGTACACCTTTCTTGAACCATTCAAACCCAATAATTAATCATATTCATTTTGGTAGATGTTTGTTAATTACCGAAATACCCATATCTCGTAAAATCTCATGAATAAGGGGCGGGGCTTATGCAAATTGTTCTAAATCACACGTGGTAGAATTCTTAGACCTTCCTTAACATAGCTGAGTGCACAGTAATATTGCAGGTTACAAATGGGAGGTTATATTGTATCTAACACTGAAAGCCGTTTTAAAATCGAACGATGCATTACAGAGATATTGGACTTTAAAAATTGATTTTTCCAGAAATTTTGATTCCGCGTTCTTGGTTAAGAAAGAAGTGTTCAGTTCTTGGTTAAATTAACGCGTACCTAAAAATTAACTGCTAAATCGTACTTAAACACATTCGGATTGGTTTTGTTAAGTTGTTCATGAACTCGTTAAGGGTTTTGTTAATTCGTACTTAAACCTTTCGAATTTTGATAAGTCGTACCAAAAATTATTCGATTTTTAAAAATCTTATTGTTTTAGTGCCTCCAGTTATTGGTTTAAGAACTCTTCTTCTTACAGGAACTTTCAGCTTTACTTTTGACATTAACGGAAGACCCACTCGTTGCTTTGCAACGAGCTTTGCTCTAGTTATACTTTTTTTTCTTTTTCTGACTTTTTTGGAGCGTTATTTCTCGGAAACTATTCAACCGATTTACACCAAATTTTTAGGAGTTATATAGCATCAATGTCGCTACTGATTGTTAAAATTTCAAATGATAACGTCACTTCCGGTTTCAGATATGGACGATTTTGTAAATTTTTAAGGGTCATTTTGTCCACGCATCTCCTCTAAAACTAATCATGATAAAAGCTTGAAATTTGCAGGGATTGTAGATGAATGTCTGTAGATTTCCCTCCATGCTTCCAATTGCGAAAAATGCGCAAGGCCTAGAAGCTCGCCTGAACCTGAAAATTAGCACCAAATTTTTTCACAAAATTTTCGCACATTTTCCGTAATATCTTTTGACGTATAAATATTTTGTTAAAACATGTAATGCAAAAGCTGTTTTAATTTGCACGGGCTTTTATTTGATATCAAAAAAAAGGGGCTGGCCCTTCAAATTAGGGGCCAAGAGGGCTCTAAAGTCTTTTTGCAATAACTTTTTAGCGAACAATAATTTGTTATCAATTATAGAAGCAAAAATGTTCATTGTACAGCTGTTTATCTATACAGTACCATACTTATGTCATATATTACGTAATTAGGGGTTTCAAGGGGCCAGAAGGGGCTAAAACCCATTTGTACAGATATCTCGAGAACGGTTTACAATTCATGAACACTTGTAGAACAAAATATGTTTATAATAGCGAGACCTTTTATTTGATATCCAGAAAAAGGGGCTGAACCCTCAAATTAGGGGCCAGAAGGGCTACTTAGTCTTTTCATAATAACTCTTTTCTGACCAATAATTTGATATTAATCATCAAGCAGCAAAGAAGCTTTTATTAAGCTTAATTTAAAACCGGACGATGCATTACAGAGATATCGGGGTTTAAAAATTGATTTTTCCGGAAATTTTGATTCCGCGTCCTTGGTTTAAAAAATAGCGTAATGTTTATATTAAAATTAATTCGTACCAAAAATAATTGTTAAGTCGTACTTGAACACATTCGGATTTTTTTTTTGGTTAAGTCGTTCATGAAATCGGAAAGGCGTTTGTTAAGTGGTACTTAAAATCATTCGTATTTTGTTCAGTCGTACCAGGAATAATTCGATTTTTTTTCATATTTTATATTTTAGTTACTCTTGCTATTGGTTTAAGAGCTCTGCTTCTTACAGGAACTTCCAGCTTTACTTCCGACATTAATGGAAGACCCACTCGTTGCTTTGCAACGAGCCTTGCTCTAGTTATTTTTTTTTTCCCTTCTAGACGCCAACTTTGATCCTTAATATCTCGCTCGTTTGTTCGCCGATTGTTTTGAAATTTTCAGGACTGATAACATGCCGCGTGATGTTATCGTTGCATATTTTAGTTGAGGAAAATCCCCATCCGGTTTTGAGTTATTCCCCTTTTAGTAAAATTTAACGACTTCTTTTGTCCAGGGGGGTTTAGCTATAACGATGACTGGCAGAGTCTCAAAGATGAGCTGGTTTGAAAGCTAATACATTGAATTTGGGCGAGATATATTTTATTTATTATTTAAATGCAAATAAAAGGGGTGGTATTGATGTTGAATCAAAGGTAAGAAAAAAATTCAAAAAAATTCGCGTATTTTCCGTGTTAGTTTTCTACCTGATAAAAATTTGTTATAACATGTATTTTAAAAGATCTTGGTCTTACCAAGACCTTTCATTCGGTATACAAAAAAGGGGCTGGCCCCTATAATTAGGGAGTTAGATGCGTCAAAAGTTTCTTGTCAATAACTTGTAAAGGAATAAAAATTTCTAATGCATTATTGAAGCAAAGTTGTAAAGAAATTGATTTTGAATCCTTCCGTGGTATTCAATTTAATGTTTTCGTAATTTATAGCCAGTGTTTGCAGAAACAATTGTTGTCAGTTCGGTCCATTTTTGTGGGGGTGCGCACGTTTAGGAGGTTATGAAAGGGCTTTTTGTAATGCACTAACTGATACATGCAGCGCGCAAAAATAATTCTACATAATTCCCAAATGTTTTTATTCATATGTACATATTCATTTCATAAAGATGAACGTCTTTGACCTAATTTTTGTTGTTTGTTTCATAACTGTGCCCCTTTCTATATTTAGATGTATTACGAGACTCAGGTAACCGATCGATAGAAGAGTCGCTAGCTGTATTCAGGCCGTCGCCTTGACGACAGTGCATATGCTTGTAGAGCTGGACGTACACATGTTTAACGCCCCACTGTGTTACTGTAACAGAGACATTTTGAATTGTTTCAGTACTGGGAGATGTGTTAATAAAATGGTTCGAATGCATGGTAATTAAACTCAACTGTTCTACAGTACGTATACACGGCCGTCATATAAAGCACAATGTGTATTACTGACATGACAAATGTACGCTGGCAATTTAAACGAACGCGGGATTGCTCCCGATAGAATATTTCTTTTAAAGCAAAACAAAATACTGATTTCCGATGGATATAATATTATCATCGTGGAGATGATTTTAAAAAGTGAACTTAATATTCGTATACGATAATATTTGAATCCAAAGCCGCTATTTTTAAGTAACGGTTATTAGGGATATTAATTATGACTTGCCCCGCGTTTCACGTTTTTTTACTTGCAATGCATCTACAAATGAAAATACCAAACAACCTTCGGCAGCAATTTATAAATTATTTATTACATACTAGTACACAATATTAAAGAGATAATTAAATAAATTGTGCTTTATAATTGTACTCGCTATCTTCCGTGGAAATAATGGCATGGAAAAAATGTTGTTCAATGTTCATCAAAAACGATGTAGCCTTAGCAATCGAAAATAATTAACAAACTGTATATTGATAGATTGACACATTAACAAACATTTAGACCCGCAATGTATTCTTTGCAAATTCTATAAAATGTAGACTCAATAAGTGAATTTTTCCGTTTGGGGTATTTTGAATCACATGTGTACGCTATGTGTACATGTACATATAGATTAATAGCCATATAGATAAACACTTTCAGTGTTGAATTTTCAAAAAAGATATTTTGTACATGCAATGCAATGCAATGCAATGGCTATCGAACAATGCACATACGGTAGGGATCGAACTGATACTGGTTCTGCTTGTTCTACAAACAGCGAATGAAATGCGAAGTATTAGGGTGTTATTTTTTTTAAACAAATAAGTATTGCTCTCTTAAAACCTTGCATTACTAAACAAAGTATTTCATCGGAAGCATTATTAGTTACCTTAGCTGCATATATGTAGCTCTCCGTCTGGAAAAATTGAGTACCATCCGAAATTTTTCATACAAGGGCTATACAGACTTGCAGCTAACATTACCTTGCCGCTGTTCATAAATTCATTAAAAGACGCGCAGATTCAAGTGGTTTTATGTCGTTTGATATGGGATTTATGATGTCTATTTATATTATTTTAATTAAGGACAGACGAGACGTTCCTCAATTTTATATAATTTTCCTTGATATTTCATTCCTTATTTATTAACATTTAAACCTGTTAATTCCAAAAAATTTAGAGTACAATACCAGGCTCGTTTTGGAGCTAGAATATTTCGAACTTTCCTTAAAATAGCACGCAAAATGCATTTGAATGCTTATAAGTAAAGTCATACTATATATTTTAATTTGAACACTTTATATTCAAACCAAAAATATCATATTACATAAAAATTTAATTATGAAATAACAATGTGGAAATCTTCACATTGTGGAGATAGGAAAAAATGGAAGATACATGAAGGTCGCGTTTGACCTTAATATTATACAAGCAATAGCTTTCCAAAAGCTTGCCTGACTACCCAAATTTATTCAATGGAAGCATGCATGTATCAATTAGGCTATCTTATAAGAAATGAAATTTAATTTTCGCTGCGGATCATAAATTATTAAACTGAACGTGCAGAGTTTAGAAGCAATTTCAATCTTTTTCTTCGATCGAGTGCATGTACCTGTATATCACTGCAAATTAGATCATTTCATTATTTTACATCATTTTAGGAATTTACATGTATCGAATAATCTCAAACAGCCAAATTGAAAATTGAATTTGTTATATATTAGATGCAAAATCAAAGACATTTTGTTATTTCTAACCATATAGGAAAGGATATTCAAACACGTACATGTAGCATCGTTATTTGAATGTGTGTGTGTGGGGGGGGGGGGGGGGGGGGGGGTAGGTGGGCAGCTTCATCAAAAAATCTTGACAAGGAATTTAAAAAATGGGGAATTTTGAAAATCCGAATCCGTAGGTGGGAGGGGCTATTTACATTTTAACTTCAATTTAATTCAATCAGGATTTCTTTATTTTTTGGTTCCATTTATTACATGCTCCGACAAAAGTGAAAGATCCATGATATCTCTATTTATTATATGACCAGTTAAGAAAATAGAGTGGGTAAGACCATCTACACATCATGTGCTCTGGCCTAACTTGGACTCGCCCACTAATCGGCGAGCCAAAATTATGAATGAGACGTATTATGGCGCAAAGTCTTTCTTTACCATTCACGCAACAATGAGATCTCAGATAGATCCATCGGCATAGATCCATTGGGAGGGTGTCAACTAATAACTACATATATATTATACTTTGGATTGAATGTTTTAGAAGAAATCTATCGAATTAACATACACACTTAATTGACTAGCAATTGTTTGATGTACATTTACATTTGTACACGCGAGTGAAACCCTTTTCCAGATGAATGAAATCGCCCAATTGATCGAAAATCGGGTCACACGTACCCCACTTCGGCGAATTACTTGTACGTAGCCCCTCCAGTAAATATTCCAATTATATGAATTTATATTTGTTTTAATTAATTCAAACTGATGATTCTTTGTTAATGATGATAATCCAACACCAACTATTACTTACATTGTACTACTTAGACAATGTGTATCATCTTGTTGCGATGACACCTCCCTCTTTTTTTTTTTGACCTTTCAAATATGGCAATCTTTTTTTAAATCAGGATTACACATGTGCAATGTGAAAAGCCCTTTTAATTGAACACTCTTGCTCATTGTTGCTTATTACATCCCATATAACGTTTTCATCAATTATGAATATAAATGTTGACACATTAAAGATGCAATTATTAATTCAAGCTTCCCCCCCCCCCCCACACACACTTTTTCTCACAGCAACTAATTTTTTTAAAATTTACTTATAAAAAATTGAATTATCAAGGATGTAAAAAATTTATATAAAAATAAGGAAAATAGGATTAAAATTGAAGTTATA
This sequence comes from Magallana angulata, assembly GCF_025612915.1. Lineage (NCBI taxonomy): Eukaryota > Metazoa > Mollusca > Bivalvia > Ostreida > Ostreidae > Magallana > Magallana angulata. Next base: position 51,106,825 of record NC_069113.1, read on the forward strand.
TACATACTACGCCAGACACCCCCCCCCCCCCCCCCGGGGATTAGGATTTTGAAGATTTTGGGAAAGTCTTCTTTTTTTTTCTTTTTTTTTTTTTTTTTTGCTTGTTATTTGGATGAGTCTGGCCCCCCCCCCCCCCCACTTTCAAAAAGGATGCTACGTGCCTGCATAAAGATAACAACATTCAAGGGCCTTCCGTCATTTTCAAGCCATGATAAACATGATAAAAAGGACTCTCAAAATAAGAAAATAGACGCAAAGTAAACTGCATTCATGGCATATGTTCACATTGTATGATGTGTCTCAAAATTCCTATTTTGGACTCGTCCACTATAACTACGAAAAAATTAATGAATGAGACATTCTGATTCTGGCGCGGAGTCTTGTAAATGAAATTTCCATTGACCTGAATGGATTTTTCCGTGAGGGTCGGGGTAGGTATAAAAACAAATTTAATCGTTCAAAGTTTTGAATTGTTAACAACGATATATCAGATCGAATGTTTTAGAACGATTTATAAATCCAAAATACAGTCATCTTTAATCGGTTGACGCGTGAGCATATGTATTAAGTAGGCGGGCATCCTTAGACCCTATTAATTGAAGACAAATGAAATCGCGTCCAGCAGAACTCCCTGGCATTTTAGTGTTTGTTATTATAAATTTATGATTTTGTTTGTTAATAACAATTCAACATCAATTATTAATTAACAATGTACACTCTAGTACGCTAATACACAATTTTGTTGCGATGACCCCCCCCCCCCCCCCGGCCATTATACCTATTTTTAAATCAGGATTACAAAAGTGCTTGCATGTGCAGAAGACAATCTGGAACTTAACTGATAACTATATCATCTCTTTGGAAATTTATTTCTCCGTACGCAAATACGTGTAGTAACTGATACATGCAATTGGGAAACCATAAAGGAATGCATGATCTGCGCATAATAACTAACTGCTTCATACAATATTTCTTTTTTCCAACATGTTTTAAGTCAATGATAATATGAAAATATATGCTTGACTTCATATCGGAAATTACTCATTTTCTTTATTCCCCTTTTCAATAAACAAAACAAACCAACAGACCAAATTGATCCAGATAAATATAATTATCAAAAATAAACCTAAAAAAACAAACTACACTTTCATCCTTCACCCACAATATTGCCTTTTCGATATTTGTCATCGTGGTAGATCCGTGTAACAATCTATTAAGTAGGTGCTTGCACGACATAGAACCGGCCCTTGCTGATCAACGTTTTCATTAACACATATAAAGGAAAAAAAATATTTAGATTTTTTCTTGGATTTATTTTGATGTAAATAAAAAAGAGAAGAAATTAGTTATATAATATATATGCGATGTAAATCTTTTTTCCATGCAATATTTCGTATAAAACAACGAAGAGTAGTATCTTGAAACTTCATTCAAAACTTTATTAGACCTTCAAATTGTAAAATGCTTACATTGAAAATTGTGCCCGATTTCTTCTTTTTTTTAAGGTAAAACTTTATTGATTAAAAAAACTGATTCTTTGAGACAAAATAAATTGACATAATCAGTTTGACATTCTCTAAGTGCAGTTCTGTAGCTCTTAGTCTGAAAAAGAATCGGATGGACGACCTAGGACCCAGATCGTCCATCCAAATTTCTTGAATATTGCCATTTCTTTCGTACGCGGACGCATGTTGGCCGAATACTCACCGAGACTAAATGGTTCGTATTTTAAGTTTTAACTGCCTTTAAAGGTAATATTGGAATTCCGATAATTTTGAAAATGATTAATTAAATAAAAATGGTTAAAATTACCGTTAAATTACCGGCATCGGTCTTCCCCATGCGCGAATCTAGAAGAGTAGGGTGAGGGTTCCAGACCCCACCCCAACCCCCGCAAAATTTCTTTCCATTACATGTACAATATAAAATTACAAAAATATGCCTCGGACATCCCCAGGCAAACTCAAATAACCGTCAGACACTCAACCCCCACCCCAGGAAAATTTTTCTTATCCGCGCATGCCCCCTCCCCCCCCCAACCCCTCAAAAAACAAAATTATTCTTCAGAACCCCCTGTAAAATTTCCAGGATCTCCGCATACATTCTAAAAGATTCATTGGCCCTTGCTTTCGATAAAAAATGCGAGTAAAATGTTTGGTCTTTTTATGTTCATACCGGGCATACCCACTGTGTGATTATAATCGTCGTCCATATTCTGTGTATATTGAGTCAATTATGATGATTAGATAAGTTTCTCAAAATAAAATGCACATGCAAAAAAACAACATGCGGCGATTCAAACTTCAGACAACTTTTAAAGATCTGTATTTGCTTATATACATGTACTTTGTTTCTTTTTCACAGTGTTTATACATCTAATATTGCACCATGGTCAGGTATCAATTTTTGTATTACGTAACAAGTATGACGCAGCTACGACGGAAGACCTAATCGTTGCTTGCAACGAGCTCGTCTCTAGTTTGCAAATGTGATGCCTTTATTGTTGTTTCCAACTTATCTGTAGCCATCCACTAAGTTAACAGTTTTACCTGTCTCTGTCCATTATTTCTAAATATGGACAGAGACTGGACATTTCTTTTATCCATTACTTTTAAGTTTATTCATGAACAATCAAAGAAGAACACAGTGAAGTTTGAAATAGAGTTTTATTTTAGGATAGCTAAACGATTGTTAACAAAGAAATGTGACATTTTACTCCTGGCATGCAACGATTTTCCTACAGAGGTAAATAATAATAGACCAGAGAAGATAATTAGTCATACAAAATCGATTTTTATTAGCAATTTTTTAACGAAATTTACCAAAAATATATTTTTGCGTAAGTGAAAAGGTCTTCTTTATTGCAAGGGATTTATTATTATTAAGATTGTATTGAAATCATCTTGTCACTAATAAGTAAAATGTTTTAAGCAATAGATTGCATTTTTGAAAGACGTTTACCTATTGATCATTAATAAGTGTAACCAAGATGTTTTTGTACCACAAATTAAAACAAACCTTAATGATAGTTTATCGTTATACAAAGCGTACGTGATATTAACTCAAACCTGATGAAAAATTATAATGAACACACTAACGTGATTTCATTCGACTAATACGAGTCAAATATAAAACATGTCTAATCTTTGACCTTGATCAACTCTCGATAGATAGACTCTGATCCTGTGACATACTTTGCAGTTATAACTACATATAACAGTCTGGTTTCAGACGATAACCAATAATCAGTGTTCCTCGTTTTAAAATGATGAAGAAGATCTGCAAATCCTACGTCGGATCCAATGTAAACTACAAAAGTAGGGTCCATTTCAAAATTTAAGTTGAATACATCCGTCCAAGATACCAATATTTTCCCATCCTTTTCAGCATAAGCAACACAAGAGTTTCCTAGAAAAAATATCAAACATAAACCAATATAAGGAATCGTATAAGAAATTCGAATTTTGCATCATTTATAAATCCACGTTCCTCGTCTTAGAGAGAAAAAAAAATTAACCATGCTTCCTGGAATTATCGAATTTTGAGAAACTTTTCCAACATTTCATTATTAGATTGTGTATACGTATCATATTGCTATGAATATTTCTTTTAACTGTATTAAAGTGGCTAATGGTGCAGTGTTTTTCCAATATATATAATTTAACGTTTTTATCCTTTAATAGGAAGATATTATTATATTTTAAATCTAGAACGTGATACTCTGTTTTGGCTAAGCTGAACCCTGGGGGTTATGATTAAACAAACCTGAATTTACAACTAATCTTTTAAGGGTTTTTTTTCTATAGCGCAGTATTCTAACCTTACATGACTTTGAACTTTACCATTAAAAAATTGCTATTACTATATTATCTCCACAGTATGTTGAATTCATTTGACCAAGTTCACATTTCGTTTCCAAGCATATCCTGCACCAAATTGTACTAAATATATTCGTTCAGATAAGGATAAAAAAATGATAAAAATTAAAATGGCAATGTTGACAGATAATGGATAACGACAAAAAGAGTTCATAAGCCACTAAGCTCAAGAAGCTACACATTCGGTTGTTTTGGGTTTTTATCTTTTTGGCACAGATGCATATTTATAGGACAGCATAATTTCTTACCGGTTTGTATAGGAATAATATCTACAACAGATATTGAACCATTTATCGGATCACTTGTTCTCCCTCCAACGTTAGTCCCTGATACAAGCACCGTATAGTTCTTCATCGTGGTGAGCAATATTTCGTCGGCTGAGAAGTAATTGTGCGTTCCAATACTATGCCAATCGTAAACTATCAAGTTGTCGGACTTTATACAAACTTTGTACGTCGCCATTCCGGAAGTGTCCCTAAATGCCTGCCAGTGGAAATAAAGGGACGTGGAAACCCGTTGGATGTTGACTGAGTTTTGAACTGTGGCACTGTTTACAACAAACTGCACTTCATCAGACACTGGTCGAGGTGAATCAAATGAGACAACCAGCTGTGATTTCCTGTTTACTTCCGTTTGCAGACCAACTTTGTTAAAACATTGCACCGAAGGGAATACGTTTGACCCATGTGAAATATTTAACGTCGACTGACAAGAATACAAATTCCTAGACGTTTTCCAACTTTGAATATTTTGTGAGCCAACCACGTTACCTATTTAAAAAATCAGAATTTCACAGTACATGTATAATATCTAAAGCAAGATATCGTGGAGAAGAAATAATATTATAAAAGGAAATATTATCAAAATTCAGAGAATATTACAAAAGATTATATTTCCCTAGTTAGCAGTTTATAAATTACACGTGTATAATGTCCCGATCAATTTTTATCGTTTTTTAATATTCTGTAACTATTGATATTTTTCTCTTTTTTTTGTGCAAAAGATGCATTTTGGCTTATATCTTAAAGACTTCATTAGCATCTTACCAAAAGCACATTGACAGTAAGCAACTTCACTTTCGTTTTCTTCCAGAGTCAAATCAATGGTTATTGACGACAAAGTATCGCCGTTTTTTTCAATATAACTGATAGAAACATTCTTGATGTGTATCTTTGGGGGTGTATGATCCCATACAATGGAATTAGAGTAAAAATATTTTCCTAATCCTGCATTGTTTTCTGCCATTACGGATATGTGCAAAGTTGTTCTGTGAGAAATCGGCATTAACACTTTGTGAATTGTAAATGGAGACGTTGCTTTGATTGTTTTGAGCTGCCGTCCCCTTAAGTGAGTTCCAAAATACATTTCTACATTTCGTATTCCACTTTCTTTATCGATAACATTTGCAGCAATTGTCAAAAAGTTTGGAGAGATTTGTCGCACAACTAATGCCTTAGAATCATCAATCTCCAAAATCTCACATGTGTACAGAGTAATTCTTACCGATACATTCTGGTTTTGTGGGGAACTAACGAAGACACCTATGTCAGATGTTAATGTTTGAGGCATAAATGATATTTCAGACGAGTGTTCGTTTAAAGCCACGTCATAAAGATTTCCATTAATGTCGATTTCCACATTTTGAGTTTTGATATCTACATCTCCATCAATAACAATTTTATACATTGTAGAGTTAATCAAACGAAACACATCTTTAATCACTTGTTTTTCATTTGTTAATAGTTTTGTTGTTACAATTGAAACTTCTGAAAACTTATTGCATTTCAATCCTTCCGGCATGGTTTTGTCTAAAGTGATGGGTTCGGACCTAGAAATGTCACTACTGTAACCCGCCTTATCAACTGCTCTCACATTTATGAAGTAGCTCATTCCATGGACGAGAGAAAGATCTGTTATAGTGTATTTGTTTAAAAACCCTACATTCAGATCTTGTACAATAACATTTTGGTCAGCATCTATGACTGAAAGAATGTAACGATCTATAGATGATTCGAAATCAGAAAATCCTTCCCAGGAGGCACTTATCGTTGACGCTTCCTTTAGCCATCTGTCATCATGAAAAAAATTAGTTGTAAACACAATTCCAGCGTCCGGAGGGGTAGAGTCAATGGTGATACCGTCTGAAGTAAGTTTAGTGGACTGACCAACGAAATTAACAGCTTCAACCGAAGAATAATATCTTACTCCTGGCTCTAAATCAGGAAAATTCCAAGAAAAATTTGTTGCCAGTCCTACACTTTGAATTCCAGAGATTTCATGTCCCCCAGGGGATACACCAATCATTATTCTGTACTCTTTGACTCCACTTTGTGCGTCAGAAAAAACGCTTTTCCAACATGTGGTAATGTTTTTTGTTTTGATGAATTCTTTGTCATGTGTACAAATCGTGTCTGAATCCATGATGAACTTTCCCCTTCGTAAGCCTGGTGGTGTTGTGTCAATAATAATTGGTTTAGATTGTGCTAGAATATATTCCGTTTCTGAAACCCAAGTCTTAAGGTACGCAACATATTCTCGTTCATGTACAAGTTGTCGTTTCCACGGTAAGCAATGAACAACCCGATTTTGTAAACTCACATCTTGCCAAACTTGCTCTGTGGTGGTTTTAAATATTCCATAGCCATAAGGCATGTTTTTTATACCTATGCTCCATTCATACCTCAATACATTTATATTTTCTGATTGCCACTCAATACCTAAACAACGAGTTGAAGAAGTCCATTTATCTGAATGATGTCCAAAAATACGCAATCTAATCGAAGAATTATTCAGCATATATGTATTGTTTGTCTGCGTGCACCCAAGTGTGTTTCGAATATGAAGACATTTTCCGCCAAGAATTGCGCACGTGCATTCTTTCGTACAATATGATACACTACAAGAATGCTTCTCAATAACAAGATTACCACTTGTGTTGTTTTTGTTGTTTGAAACTGCAATAAATGTTAATCTTCTCATTGTTCCATTTAAGTTGGCATTATTTCTTGCCCATATAGAAAAAATTATTTTGTCTCCATTTGTTATCAATCCAGTGATATTAAAGACACCAGTTTGTGTTGAATTTCCATCGCCACCGTGTAATATATTCACTATTCCTCTGCTGAATTCCATGTCACTGTGTGTTTTTCCAATAGTTATAAAATACGATTTTATACCAGATTCAGGATCACGAAAGTTTTCCCACTTTAGTGTTAGAGCAGAGTCAATATTAGACCATGTACCATCACCATGCACATGTCCATGTATTGGCGGTGTTCCATCAAACACAACGGGTTCACTTTTGATCGACTCGCACAATTCGGCCATGTTACAGGACGTCACGGCAATATAATAACTGTCACCGTCTTTTAACCACTCCTTTGAACTTAGTGACTTTACAAATGTACCATTACTCTTTACAATAATGTTATCTAATTCAGTATGAGCCCCGCCTTGAAGCTTAAGAGAAAGCAGAGTCATCTTAATTGGGCTTTCTTTATCATCAAATCCCCACTCCACGTGTATAACCGATGAATCATATATTGAAGGAGCTTCCTCACTGCTTATAAATCTCGGTGATTTGGTAACTTTAGGTGGAGTATCATCTACTCTAAAACTATGAGATGATTGACGAGTTGAAAGACCAACTCTATTCGTGGCTTTAACGACGGCATACAAGTCTTTGTTAGTTGGTAAAGATAAGTTCAGTAATAAGGTAGACTGTTGTAAGCGGACATTTTTCCACTGGAATATGTTGCAATTTAGTTTACTTGTTCCGACACAAATCTCGTAATGCACAATACCAGATTGAACATCGGCAAAATTTCCCCACTCTAGAGACAGAAATGACCTATAATAGTAATACATGTGTCATGACACTATGAGTGGATAATACGTAAGTCAATATTTCCGTAAAATTTGATGTTTTTAAACTAAACTTTCACGAAATTTAGTATTTTCAATGCTCTTCTGTTATGATTCAACAACGTTTACATGATAAAATCAACATATCATTTACATATTCATGCAATATAAGAAACTGTGGAAACGTCAATGTTTGTTTATTTTTTTTTATCAGGCGGAAAATCTTCATTTAAATAAAAGAATCACAAAGTTCATGTATACAATTTTGATCAAAGCAAAATTAAATAAGCATTGTACATAAGACACAAACAAGGTAAATTTATACCCCATAATATAATTTTCCTTCAACTCTTAAGAATATTTTAAACTTAATTAACTGTAAATTTTTCTATCCTTGATAATATAGGGTACGTTTTTTTACGCCCATCAATGTCTTAATTTTATTATATTTGAATTAATTATTCAAAATTTTCATTTAAACTTAAAATGTAACTAAATTTTTCATTGTTTAAAACACATATTGTAACTATGAAATTTAATATTTATTTTCTTTAAATCAATTATTCCTAACAAAAACACGATCCTAGATATATTCAAATAGATATTACTTAACCTTTGTGGGATGTATTTGACATTTTCAGCTCCAATAGAAACAAAGCCTGGAGCAGGGGGAGAAGGGTCAATGACGATTCCATTGGAAGAAGACTGGCTACACAATCCAGCCATGTTACAACTCTCCACGGTCGAGAAATATCGTTTTCCTGGGATAAGAGGTAATGTCCATGTCCACTCTAAAATATACACATTGTGTGATATCAAGTACATAAAACATACACTGAAAGAATACTTATGATTCATCATAGACTATTGTACTGAGATATTTATTTATCATACCGACCCTTCTTTAGAGATGTTTTGAAGAAAGGACTATATATATGAAATGGGCCTAAAATGGCCCCCTAAAATGAACATCATCATTTTACTGTAATTCTTTGTTTTCTTTGTACAGATATATATGTGATGTTTCTACATAATTTCATTTTAATTCAAGTGCCCACAATTTAGAAATATGACATCGTAAAGACAACCTTTTCCCGCCCTTTTTGCATTTTTAGCATAAAACAGCTTGTGTTCAAGCAGTTTTTCTTTCAGAAAACATTGAGCGCATCCTTGAACAAACAAAATATTTTAATCAGAGATGTATCTAGCCAAGACTAAACACTGACAGAAAAATGTTTCTTGTTCAAGCATGCGCTCTACATTTCCCATTCGTAAAAAGATAAGAAAAATGTCAATTTTTGACTGATTTTGACTTAATTATAGAAAAAGCGTCACTTCTGACGTCATATACTGCCAGTGAGTGCAAATAAATCAAATAAATAGGTGAAAAATATATTTTATATCAACTCTTCTAAACAATAACACAACATTTTATTGCACCCGAAACACTTTAAAAAATGGCAAGTTATGGGGCTAAATTTAACTCATATCATATATAGTTCTTTGTTTTTGTTGTTTTGTTTTTGTTTTTTGACTTACCTCGCTTCTTTCCAATTAGAATAAAACTATGTATGTCTGTTAATTTTACTCCGGAGCCAAGACCAATTCTGTAGAAGTCTATGGGCGAATGCTTGTCTACAAACTCGGTCCAATGGACGCTTATAGTGGACTCAGTAGTGTAGTCTTCGTCATTCTGATTCCAAAGGAATAATCAATATTAAAAAACCACTTTTTTTAGTTTATGTGTCAATAACTTGAAAAGTTTTTTTCTTTATTTTTCTAACTTTGAATATGATTATGAAATGATAAACTTAAAACTTTTGACTGAACCTGTTTCTTTTTATCATTAGAAAATATCTTGCAGTCATTTTAAAATGTTAATTTCATTTTTTAAAATAGATGTCAGAAAGTGTTTAAGCGTTCAAACAAATAATTTAAAATCATATAACATGAGATTTTTAGAATACTTGTCTAACAGCAGGTCCATCTCGCACAATGCCTTCATCTGGAGGGGAACTATCGAAGACATACGGGTAAGAAAAACCTGACGTATATAGACCAGCAAAGTTCCAAACCTGAATAGAAAATGAAACGTTTAAATATAAAATCTAAGCTAGACATTTTTAATATCTGAATGATTTCTTTTAAAATAAGGATATTTAAGAGCTAAAGAAACTAGCATTATACCACCATAAATCGATCTGAACTAAAACCCCTTACCCGAACTATGATGTGATACACATGACCATCAAATAAAGTTTCTTGTGCAGGTACTCTGATTGGTGTATTCGTATAGTGATGTTCAAACAACGGATATACATCCGCTGATTCCGTTGTGCTACCAACACCGATCTCAAACTTTTCAAGTCCACTTTCATAATCATAAGAGCCAATACAGTTTACGAGAAGAGTACTCGGATTTACATAGGATTTATGATTAAGGTAATGACCAACGTATACATCTCCGAGGGTTGGTGGAGTATCATCAAAGATATAGGGTTTAGTGGATCCAACAATAAAATTGCCAGCATGGTCATGAGCTACGGAATAGAATAAATTATTTTAATTGATAAATGTATCTTCAGTAGACACATTTCATTACCCAGTTTCTAAACATACACTAACCTTTGATAGAGAAGTAATAGGATGTTCCTCCTATTAGCGATAAATTGAACAATGATACTGCCGATGTCAATCCAACGCTCTCAAAGACCGATTCGTCGTCATTTTCCCTTTTTGTGCCTAAATAGAAAAAATAACCTTGTATTGAAAACCAAACAGAAAATTCTATTTTGCTTACTTATTTAAAAAATATTACCTATTCCTATTTCGAAGAATTGAATACTGGATGGATATCCCAATTTCATAAAAGGGTTATTGTCTATAAACCTATGCCAGTGTATATCAATTCGGTTTTTATCAGTCATGAATCCATTCTTCTTTGTTTTCACATAAACTTCTCCCTTTGAGGGTGGATCCTGATCAATTATGAAGCCATTGCTGCATCTACTCATACTACGATCAGCTGTGATGTTGACACAAATGTAATATAATGTGTTATATTCCATGGGTAATTTCGATGAAATTTCTACTAAGCCACCCGTTTCTCTCTTTGAAACTAAACACTTGTCGTCATTCTCACAATGCAAAGGAACTTGGTCAGATTTGGTAATGCTCCAAACATTTTCCGTTTTTCCCAAACCGACAACAAAAGCGCCAGGTTTGAAAAAATGTGCTACATAATTAATTTCATTGGCATGCAAATCCTTTAGTTTATTTCCGATATTTCTGGTGTATTTGTACATATCTAATACTGAAAAAAATTCCGACCGGGCATCTAGGTCATAGACAACTCCCTTGTTATAAACGTTCGGATTCTGTAAAACATTGATGGGAGTACACGTCTTAGATACTCTTCCTGACCTACAGTAACCTTCCAAACAGGCTCGCAAGATTCGATGTGGATGAACAGGAATGCTTGTGCAGGATCTTATCTGAAAATACAAAGTGATTTGTAATTTTAACGGAACTTTGATAAAAGTGAGAGAAAAAACAATTACTGTGGTTTCATCAATATTCGCTGAATACCAATTTTCGTGGATTTCGTTGTTTAGTTGATCCATGAAATTAAATGTTAATCGAAATGCAATTTCTATTAACATTTTGTATTGATAGGGTCATTGGCCACGAATTCACCTATCCTTGAAACTGTGATTTTTACTTCATCCACGAAAATTGATACCTTTGAATATTAATGAAACCACAGTAGTTTCAACAGAAATAAAATGGAATAATACTTCTCCTGTGTTGTTGACATGTATTTTGTAGTCAGTTAATTGTATCGATCCATCTGTGTCCCCGTCGGTGAATATCGCCCATCTATAAAACTTTGCAAAGGTATCCAAAGGATATGAACAGTGGAACTTTTGAAAGTGCAATTGAATATCAACACATTCTTCGCTTTTTGAATCGAGCTCAGCTGAAAAGTATCCAAACTCTGGGTCATTCGATTCAAGGTAGAAGCCGTCTGAATATCTGCCAAGAATACATTTTCTCCGGAAGCATACACGAAGTAAAATTTTGTAATATCCCTCTGTTAGAATATTATGCACTTCCGTGAACACGTAATGTTTTTGTTTTCCAACGCGTTTTGAAATAACTGATTTGCATACTCCGTTCATTGAATTTCCACATGACAATAACGATAGTTCGTAATGGCTTATATGATGGTCCAAAGTTGAATTTATAAGCAATTTGGCACCAATATCTGTGAACTTATCTTGTACATCCACGTCTTCCTCACATCGGAATAAGTCTACAACGTTAGATTTTAAGTCTGTCAAACTGACAGAAATAGTAAACACTGGCATATGACTATGTGGCATAAATGTGAAAGAATTGTAAGATTTTAAAATAATTGAATCCTCTTCCTCATTGATTGTAAAACTGTCGTCTGATACATCGACAAATGCTGTGTAGACTGATCCAACAACCAGAGGTAGTGATGTGCTTAGGATAAAATTCGTGCCATTTAGAACAAGATTTTCTTGCGAGACCAAATTTGTAGAGGTACATCCAGGGCCATCATAAATTTTGATGAAATGGTCAAAATCGTTTTTGTTTATTTTAACAAAACCATCACTTGATAAAGTAATACTTCCTCCTGAACTAGACGCTTTCAATAAGACAAAGTATTTTTGATATGGTTGTAAGATTGACGTGTTTTCACAAATGAATACGCCTTTGTTGGAAAAGGACCCGTTTACAGAATGCAGCGATATAACATCATCAGATTCCTGATTCAATCCAACCCCTATCTCATAGGTGAGAGATTCTATGTGTTGTATGCCTCTTGAATATACACAATAGGAGTCTAATGTTAAAGAAACATCTATATCCTCTACATTCTCATCATGTGTACTTGGGATATTTTCAACATCATAAACCGTTCCACGAGTTGGCATATACTGAGATGGAAGACTAAACTCATTAGAGCGGATGTGGCAGACATGTCCTGCATTGTTATAAGCGTGAAACTCAATTTCATAAACACGCTCACTTCCCTTATCTAAGTGTTGAATTTCAATTACAGGGAATGTGATGCAATAGCGTCCAATGGAACAAAAACTACGATTTGACCATTCCTTAAAATCGGTCATAACTTTTGAATCTTTGGAAACTGGAAAAAGAAGGAGATTTGTTAGCAAATACATTTTGAATTTTAATGATTTCATACTTTTAATACACGATATTAAGATCATTCGATTATTATATAAATATTTGATTTATTATTATTAAATACTACAGTTAATAATTAATGTATATGTACAACTTATCAAACAGCCATCAATTTGGAATGGAATGAATCATGTTCATGCATGACGTTTGACGTTTTTGATCACTAGATAGTGATATGTTAACTTCAATGGTGGCCGTTTGCTTCTCAAATCCGCGTTTTCTATTTTTCTTTGAAACAGCAAAATGTAAGTTGTTGTAACAGAACGACAGAATTCAAATCACTCATTCATGAATACTAGAAATTGTAACTCATTGATCATGTTTTTCATAAAAACATTGTGGTGCTAATAACGTTGTTATTTTGTGTTTCTAAAACAACTTTGGACTTCAGATATTGAACTTGGTAAAAATATTTTTTGAAATCTCAAACCCTGAGTAAACGTAATCCTTAAGTAATGCTCGATATTATAGGTTTTCAGAGTGAAAAGCGTTAAAGCCCCTGAGGGCATGAAGGAATTTTAGTCAGTAAATGTATATTATGACTACTGTTAACTCACTTTTTGTTTTTTTTGTTTTTTTTTTTTTGTTTTTGTTTTTTTTTTTTTGGGGGGGGGGGGGGGGTCAACAATTTTACAGCCATCAACAATGATAACGAATACGATAACTGTTGAGTATCGTTAAAATTATTATTATTGTGATTACTTTTAATGTGTGTTTTGGCTACCCTTTCCTTCACAGTTCATGTACTTATTTTAAATATGAGATGCATATGCCTACGATACAAAAGGATACTTGTAAATGCGACTGATCTAGATTTTACTTGGATTTAGATAGCCAATCAATTTGCCTCGTCATGAAAGGATATTTTAAATGTTACAGACCTAGACTGTCATGAACAAAATCGATTACTGTTGTTAATCACGTTTAAAAAAAAATATTATCGCATATTGGAGCTTGTCTCAGATATGCGCATTTATCTCAGTAACTATTAGCCGGAAATTTTGAGTACGATCGGGTTGGGTTTTAACGGGTGTTTTTATATTAGTTACTTCCCTTCTAGAACAATCCCCTTTCTAAAACAATCGTGGATTAGGTAAGACGTTGTAAATTTGCTAAAATAATTTTTAACATAATCTTGCTTTTTTATGGCTGTTATAACAAAGCATTCAACTCATATTGGGTAATATTGTACGCTGCCAGAAGTAATATAGATGGATGGTTTTAATTTATGAAGATTTTTGATTGATTGAATTATTTACATGGTTTTTATTTATGTGCGGCTGAAAACCACGTGAGGGTATGATAGTCAGAACGGAATGCAGATGAACTCAAAAACCGTCCATTTTATCCGTTAAGTATTTACTATTTTTGCTAATTTTAATTATTTCTTATTATTCCGAGCAAAATGCCCAAAACAAGAAAAACGGATTTGTCAGCGACGAGGAGCCAGCGTGGGGGCCGGAGACGACAGAGGCCCGAGAGGGCAGGGCGTGCAAGCAGCAGTACGGCAGCAGAACAGGTAGCGCAACCTCCGGTGCAAAATCAGATGGTGGCTTCCCATTCACCTCAGCCCTCCACAGCACCCATGATGGTGGCGCCATCCGTCACTGGGGCAGGACCAACAGATGCTATTGGCTCAACCCAGCAAGAATCGACAGAAATGGCACAAGGTACTAACATTGGTGCTCAGTCTCAGTCTTTAATGTTTGGCAATAACTTTAGTCAACCTGTCATTAACAATTCAACCCAAGTAGATTTAGGTTACCATGTAGATAATGCAACCAAACAAAAAATTGTCAATGGGGAATACATTAATTTAGCCACCCTGCTGGTGCGTGATGCTAACAGGCTACAACTATCCACATTGTCAATGGACTCCCAAGGCCAAATTATAGCCCAGCCCAAACACAATCATAGATTGACAACCATTGAGAAATGGACAGATGCCTTTATCATTTATGCATGCATATATCTTGGAGCCCACCCTAGCAAAACACACCAACTATTCAAATACATGCACGACGTTAGGTTGGGGGCCGAAAAATCGCAGGGTTGGGTCACATATGATGAGCAATACAGGCTTCGGATGGCAATTAACCCATCAAATAACTGGGGGGTAATAGATAGTGAATTGTGGCTGGTGTATATGACGCCCGGGATCCAGTCCAATACAAATCGTCCATCAATTTCGCCAAACAAGTGCTTTGACTTTAACTACATAGATTCTTGTAACAGAATCCATTGCGCCTATCTGCACCAGTGCATCAGATGCAACAATAAACATCCATTAATTCGCTGCATGGACACTCAAACTCCTACACACCCAAATGGTCAGTCATTTCGGGGACAAGGATTTACATTTAGACCTTCTCAGTTTCAGTCCACCTATCAACCAAGGCAAGTCTTACCACAGTCAAGACAATTTACACCTCAGCCAAGACACTTTACACCACAGTCAAGACATGTTACACCACAGTCAAGACAAATGGGCCCTGGGCGTTTCCCCACTAAAGACACAGCAAATACTGGAACATTTAATTAACTACCCAGATAGAGAGGCAGCACATTTTTTAAGGGAGGGTCTAGTTAATGGGTTTAAGTTGCAATATGAGGGTCCCCGGTTTCCAATTTTTAGTAGTAATTTAGTGTCTGCAAAGCAGCATCCAAATGTTTTACAAGAAAAAATAGATAAGGAAATTACAGAAGGGCGAATGGCAGGCCCCTTTCAGTCTCCCCCTATGTTAAACTTTCATGTGTCCCCCATAGGTATTGTTCCAAAAGCTGATGGCGGTTGGCGAATGGTAATGCACCTTTCATACCCACCGTCTGCAAGCATTAATCACAACATTGACCCTATTCACACATCAGTAAAATACACATCATTTAACACAGTCATTCAAACAATAAGTCAATTGGGGAGAGGGACAATAATTGCAAAATCCGATATAAAAAGCGCCTTTCGGTTACTTAAGATATTCCCAGGGGATTTTGAATTATTAGGTTTACAGTTTGAAGGTAAATTCTATTTTGATAAGTGCTTGCCATTTGGGTGTTCCATTTCATGTAAACTATTTGAAATGTTTTCCACATTCTTAGAGTGGTTAGCTAAGGAAAGATCAGGGTTCAATACCATTCATCATTACTTAGATGATTTCATCTTCATAGGCAGTGCTAACACAAGTCAATGTAAATTTATTATGCAAAAATTTGAGGAGTTGTGTTTGGAAATTGGTGTACCCTTGAACGCAGAGAAAACAGTTTTGCCCACTACTAATTTAGTGTTTCTTGGTCTGGAAATAGACACGGTCAAAATGCAAGTCTCTATTCCACAGGAGAAAGTATATCAACTTTCTACTCTATTAAAATTTTGGGTAGGTAAGAGGAAAATTAAGTTGTCGGAGCTACAATCTCTAGTGGGCAAGTTAAATTTTTTCAGCAAGGCTATACCTGGTAGTAGAGCATTTAATCGCAGGTTTTACAATGCTATGATAGGAACAAGTAAACCAAATCAGCATATTAGGATATCAGGGTCCATGCGTCAAGATATAAAAACCTGGATCGAATTCTTGGATAGTTTTAATGGGGTGGTATACTTTCCGGACAGTGAGTGGAGTACCTCAGATACACTGAAACTCTTCACAGATAGTGCAGGGTCAGCAGAATTAGGTTGTATTTGTTATTTTCAGGACCAATGGATGTTCCTTCAATGGCCAGAGCAATGGGCTTACAATGAAATTTTGCGTGATATTACTTTTCTAGAGTTAGTTCCAATTGTGTTGTCATTGATGGTCTGGGGAAGCCTCCTGCATAATAAAAAACTTATCCTTTTCATAGACAATATAGCTTTGGTTCATATTTTAAACAAACAGTCGTCTAAGTCAGAGCGTGTCATGTCATTAGTTAGGCCCTTAATGTTGGTTGCGTTAAAGTACAATATTCAGTTTAAAGCCAACCACATCCCAGGCAAACTTAATCAAATAGCTGACTCTATTTCCCGCAAAAAGTGGGACACTTTCAGGAGCCTGGCACCTGCAGCAGACGCACAACCTCGGCCAATTCCGGAGCAATTCCAGACCTTGCTCTCTCAAGCGAAATAAAGCGTTTATTCAGTGCATCAATGTCGGTGAACACTAGCGAGGCATACAGGGTAGGGATCCAAGCGTTTGAACAGTTTCGTATTGGCCAAGGGTTGTCACTGGTTTGGCCGCCACCAGACACACACTTAAACATGTTTATTGCACATCTATCAATAAAACGCTACAAACACTCGACGGCAAAATCATACATCGCAGCGATAAGCTTCAAATGCAAAAGTCATACATTATATAATCCCACAAAAAACTTTGTCACCCAAAAGCTACTACAAGGTATGAGAAGATCCACCAATACAGCAGACACACGGTTACCAATCACACTGGACATTTTACAAACCATTATCCCAAACCTTCAATTTGTTTGCTATAGCAATTATGAAACCTCATTGTATAAGGCTGCCTTTTCCCTTGCATTCCATGCATTACTTAGGATAGGTGAAATTGCTCTATCTAAGGGTAATTCACATGAAACCATAATCCAATGCCAAGACGTTTCACTGTTAACTAACAAACTTATGGTAAGCATTAAACGCTCCAAAACCGATCAGTGTGGTAGGGGAGTGACATTGTCAGTTAATGCATCACATGGAATAACGTGCCCAGTAAAAACAATGCAGGAGTTTTTGCAAGTGCGCCCAAGCATTACGGGCCCATTATTTTGTCATTTTTCGGGGAAACCACTAACACGGTATCAGTTTAGTGCGGTCCTAGCTAAGGTCTTGGCAAAGTCATCCATTGATAGTAAGAATTTTAAGACACACTCCTTTCGGATAGGAGCAGCTACTACATTAGCACTTCAGGGCGAAACACAACATGTCATCCAATCAGCGGGTAGATGGCAATCTAATGCCTATCGCACATATATTCGTTAATGATAAGAATTATTGGGCTAGTCTCATATACATGTACCATTATACATTCATCATTTTAAGTAAGTAGTAACTAAGCTTAACATATATTCGTTAATGATAAGCATTATTGGGCTAGTCTTATATCATACATTCATTATTTGTAGTAAATAGTAGATAAGCTTAACATCTACCAAGTTTTGTGCACATAGGTGTCAATAAAGTCTGGGTCATAGGATCCTCCATAGTCAAGAGAGCGAGCATAGCGTCCAGGGAACGAAAGGGGGGTTAAACTTTGGAATAGTTAATACCGAAATCTGGTGGCAAGGCTATGGAGGTATGGTCCTTAGTCAGTTACTTCCCAAGCTTCGTGTGCTGCGAAGAATTGAGAATGACCCAGATGTATTAATTATACACTGCGGAGCAAATAGTCTAGGTCTCATTGAGTTAAAGTCACTGCTGGAAAAGCTCCAAGACACACTGGAACAAATAGCCAAGCTTTTCCCTCGTTCTAAATTGGTATGGTCAAACCTGCTCCCTAGATTCAATTGGAGGTATTCAGAGGACACTAGGGCCATGGAGGACTCAAGAAAAAGAGTCAATAGGGAAGCAATATTGTTAGTTACATCTATGGGGGGGAGTTTTATTAAACATACTCAGTTTGACAGTAAGGACCCAACATTATTTCATGATGACGGTGTTCATTTGTCCAAAAAGGGAAATGATTCATTCCTAGAAAACATTGAAAAGGTTGTTACATCGTTACTTAAGGTTGAGGGAGAAGAAAATGAGCAAGCTCTGGCCGCTGGTGACCATCTGTGTTGAGGTACTGCCGCCGTCACTAATGGTCTTTGGTCCTCCCATTGTGGCGGTTGCAGTTCCATAATTGCCCGTAATAGATTTGCATCAGACAACAGGCATTTATGGCCCTTGCAAGTGGCGTATTTCGACCGCACCTCAACACAAATGGAAGAGTCGACACATATTCTACGCTCATGACGTCATATTGGACAGTTGATCCTAAGCACATGTGAAATTTTTTGTCCATTTACTTGTCATTCAAGGCTGCTTATATCATGTATATGGCTTAAGTAAGGTTAAAATATTTAGTAGAACGTTAATGCACTTGCGTTTACCCAGTGCATGATTACGTCATATTTGCTTATTGATAATTGATAACGTCATATTTGCTTGTTGATGACGTCATAATTACGTCATAGTTGCCTATTGATTACATCATGTTTGCTTTATGCTTGTTGCTTTGCTTTTTGCTTGCTTGCTTGCTTTTGTTGGGGGCGGCCCTGCGGTAGCCCCCATAATTTCACCGCGGCCAGAAGCGCCAAATAAACTATTCTCAGATAACTTGGTTTTCATGTTATTCATTAGGTATCTGGGATAAATGGCCTTTTAGAGGAATAAAAATATGCGACACGCAAAATGAAACGTTGACCATTGCTGTGTACTTGCTCATTGCTTAAAATTTGGTTCTGAAATAAATCTTGATTAAAAATGAATTCCATATCTTTTTACAATATATTCGAGGTTCGGACCTTGAAAGGTGTTCTTTATCTTTAAATTCACACAATTAATTATAAGTAACAGAACCTCTTGAGAAAATATATTTGATTCGCCAAATCTGTTTCAACAGTACTTTGTATGATCTATATACTTGTAAAATACAAAAACCAAATAAAGTAACGAATCAAATATAATGTCACGAATTTACGGTCGGAGCAAGTTGTGATTAGCAATTCGGCAATCGAATGCTACCGAAATGTATTTAAAATTATCTACAACTAAAGTATTCATCCAAAAATTAATAGCCATTATTACAGAATAATGGGAGAAAGTTAACAAATTAAACACTTTGATAATTTTCATCATTTATACTTATGCTACATTACGACTTTTGTATCATAGTTTTTACGAGATGATGAAGATAGATAAACTGGTTAGAGATAGATCAACTGATTTACAACAGCTGAGAAACAAATTAGTTATTTAAATGTTTTACCAAGTCTGTAGTGGATTTTCCGAATGATTCCGATTTGTTCATTGTCTTCAAAGTCATCAGAAGACCAAGATGCTACGACTAAACCATTTGCTAGCTCTGTGGTTGGTTTGTTGATACACAAAGGTGGAGTTTCATCAACTATGACTGGACCTACTGACATCACTGTCTCTTTGCTCGCTTTGTTAACTGCTTTTACAAAAAGAAAGACAATGCTACTTCCTGCTAATCCAGGATGCCGAAGACGATAGAACGCATTGTGGTGAGTTTTGGTATAGCCAGAAATGTCAGGAGATACGACAGAAGAAGTTGAGGAACCAATTCCAACGAAAACATCTTCAATCTGACTCTCAGCATCACTTATATTCCAAGAAATATCCAGAAAATCGTTTCCAAGATAGAGATACTCATTCCTTAAAGAAGGCAACACACATATGTCGCCAGGAACACTTTTCATTCGAGTTTCCGGTAGTGCATGAAGCAGTGGAGTGCTTTGATTTAAAAAACATGTTTTATTGCAGGTAACTCGTGTGCGCCTTAAATCTTCGCTCACATACCAAAAGGAATTATTTATACAACCAATTGAAGGGATTGTCTTTAAATTTCGAACAGAAAGGTTTGAAATAACTGGTGGAGTTATGTCCAGAAGGAAACCATCGCTGCATCCTACGTTAGAAGGTTCCATGGCATTGTTAAAAGCAATAACTGAAGAATACATTTTTTTCTCAAATGTTATTAATACATTTATACTCAGATCTTCCGTGTCGTAATACTCAAAGTTAGAACTACTGGGATGCCATAACTCTTCTAAACTCAAACATGAATTAAAAAGTCCTAGTCGATAAAATTTTATACCACTCTCATGGTCTATAAATCCGTCCCAATTAATGGTAATGTTTGGTTCGGAAATGTAATCGATATCAGAGGAACCTTGACTCCCTTCTCGAACAACACCCGTTTCTGGGGCTGATTCGTCAACAAGAATGGTAACGCGTTCTGTAGTTCGTAGTGCAGCATGATTTACTACCTCTAACTCGATTACGTATTTTCTATGATGTTCTCCAATATGCGTGTCATTTACAACCAGGGAATGCATGACAAGAGTGTAAGTCATCAACTGGCATTCTCCTACCGAGGGACAATAGCAGTTAAGTCCAATGGAGCAGTTCTTAAAAAGAAAACACTTGTCATTAGAATTTGAACGAAATAAGTTTTAATTAGAGGACTGGATGGGTGTTGACATTTTTAGGCTATAACTTTTTAACGAAAAACTCTATATGAAGATATAAGAACATGTTCAAATTCTTAGCTAAAACATTTAGTTTTTTACTTAATGATAGTTCATCCAAAAATATTTTAAACTTAAAGCAGATCTGATGATAAAGAACTGCGAACGCAAACGCCCGTTTCCCGCCTACATTTTACATCCAAATTTTTTTGAATTCATGTCAGATATTCAAAAACTAAGTTCTCTACTAAAAAGTATAATCAAATCCTAATCAATTTATTTCAAAATAAAATTTGTAATCAAATTACTCATTTTTAAACAAAAGTTTTGCTAACACGGGGTTTAAAAAAAATTCATTGAAATCGGTCTCTATGAGTGAGGAAAATATTATTAAGCGGCCAATATGTGCATAAAAACTTAATAACAACATATTTACGATTTATATTAAAGTATAATTTCATATTAATTATATTTGTTGATTAGTTTACAAGGCAAAATTCTTTTTTTGGAATGTATTGCGGTCTGTAGACATATGTCCCCCCCCCCCTCCGTGAAATAACAAACCCTTTGGTAAAAATATGCTAAATACCAATAATTAAAACCCCTCAAAATGAATTTTTGTTTCACGGGGGGTTTTAAAAAACATTTCCGTCTTAATGAAATGAGATATTGTAACCCAAATACAAAGTTATCTCTCTTTGTTTTACCAAATCATTAATATTTATATTAAATGAAAATATACATAAATGTTTACATTTTTTTAAAAATTAACTTTAAAAATGACTTTTAGTTAGGCGGCTAGACAATGCTATCGTTCGCAGTCCTTTGTTCACCATAAAGCCTCTTTCATGACAGACTGTTCGTTATCGTACAAAACATTAAAAGTAGATACTTACCCCGATGGAGTAAACACCAAGAGCCCCATTTCCAAATACAGAATGGTCTTCTTCATTTCGTATGGACCAATGCACACTGACCAACCCACTGTGAACATCAAATGCCTTGAATTGTAATGTCATAGCAGATAGGTCCTTCATGTTATGAACAAATATTTCTCTTGTACCGTCACGTACTAGCCACGCATCGCTTATTTCCGGCGGGGAGGAATCAATGTGATGGACAACGGTTTCTTCTATTTGATGACCAATAATATCATTGGCGCTGATTTTAAATGTAATTGTATTTCCATCACTAACACCAGATATTAGGACACAAATATTTTCCTCGGGAAAATTTGGTGTTAACTGGTCACTAATCATATCTACCAGATCTTTTTGTATCGTATAACGAAAACTGGTAATGCCGTGAATATTTAATGTTCCCGTCACTGGAAATTTTCCCGTTGTCTGTTCGTACACCCCAGTAAAATGGTTGTATACGCCAGTGGCAATCGGACTAAGAGGATTGTAATGCACAAATTTGTCATTATAATATCTGTTGGTCCAGTTATAGCACAAGATGCCGTGGTTAGTTTGCCAAAGAAAATTTGTTTTTGCAGATGCTGATATTACCTGCATAACATAATTTTTATGTACTCTTAATTTTGATGATGCGTCATAGAGAACAAACCTTCGAGCCTGTCTTGGGTTAAGAGCGACGTCCACTACTTCTATCACAACGCCATAAAGTATAGGATCATTTGTATGTGGAATATCTATAACAGTGTTACTGCAGTTGTGGCAAACAGTTTTAGGGATTTTCGAGCTATGTTTCATGTTTAGGGTACCATTGCTATATTCCATTTCATGAAGAGTTATTTCCAAATGACTTATCCCTGAAGCAAATATTGAAGTTGTTCCAGCAATATCTACATCTTCCCAACCTGGAAAAGACACGAATAAAGTGGAAGCATTGGTTATTTCGACGGCAAGTTGAAGTGGAGAATAGGTGCATGTCCCAAAGTCTGAACAATGACGTGGAGCTTGGCCGTCATAGAAGTAACAAAGGGTCCTCTGGGCCATTGTTGTTCCATAGTGATAAGACTTTGACTCGAAAGTAATGTATCCACCAGCATATGCGTCGTATTTCAAACAAAGCCTTCAAACAAGAATACAAATTTTCTTAAGAACACTAGCTAAAAATAATTCATTTACCGGTAAGGTAACACATAATTCATCAATTAATCATTAATCAAAATACACATCATTTTCATACAAAAAAGGAATAGAAAAATATATTCAATTTCTATAGCAGTCAAACGGCATATTAACATCCATCCATAGTTAATAATGTATTGTAATTCTTTAACAACTTAAACAGACTATCCTGCGAATTCATATTTATAAATAGAATTACCTTTCACTGTCCAAAAGTATAACGGAATTCGTCAAATTAACATCCTTTGTTATGTGAGGTTTGTATTTCGAAGTTATTTTCACAGGCCTATACTGTATGCTATCATTCAAACCTGTTTCAAATATAAAACCAACAAGAATCACTCATACAGTTACTAAAGAAAGTAAATAAAGTAATTAGTTTTAAAAATTATTACCTGCTTGTGTTCGTCTAAGTAATTCAACTCCAGCAGTTAGTACACCAAAATGAAAGTCTGAATGAGAAGCGCTCGGATTAGACTTTGTGTACTTGGCGGATATCATCAGGTGGGTGTCAATATGTTCTGGTTGATATTTTCCGTAAAAATCTTGTTGATTAAGGCATTGGGACGATCCAATGGTTGGAGACTGTGCTTTTTCTCCATTGCTGTCTCTAATTTCCATTTCACAGGTATCAAATTCGGGCAAAGTATAACCTAATCGAAGTAAAACAAAATGAACTATTTTAGATCAAGCACACAAGTACATTCGACAACATTTATCTTTCTAAAACATTATCTACGTTTGTTCAATTTACGCTCAGAAGACTATCAGTTCAATTAGTCCTTACCTATACAAAGTCCCATTATAAGTTTTGAAACTTTTGCATGTAGATCAAAGTAGTCATTGGATGCTACATGGTAATCAGTATCTGGGTTTCTTGCAATTGTTTGAAGATTGTTGTACAAGTCTCTGTCAATTCCTATTCCCATTGCAAAGACGTACACATTAGCTGTATGAATTGCAGCAGATGCACTATATACAGCAGTATTTGATTTTCCATCGGTGAGAACTATAACAATGTCGAGTGTATCTGTCGGATTTGAACCCATCAAACTTTGAGCTACGTTTAGAGCATAGGCAATATCCGTTCGACTTTCTCCTCTGAATGGAGTTTAAGCAATGGCTGACTTTACCGTCGCTTGGTTAATGTGTGCACCAAAGTTAAATCGTGTGGAAACAGTTGAACCGAAAGTCAGTAATGCAATTCTAGTTTCATTTTGTCCAATTGTTAAGCAGTCCACCAGTTTGCTAGCAACACTTTTTGCGTAAGTGAAACCGGCATTAAAAACACTAGCAGAGTCATCGATAAGAAAAAGGATATCCGTTTTTGTGCATTCTAAAATTATACCGTGAGCTATTCATAATTGAAAATACTAAGAAAAAATAAGCTAAATTGAAAAGATACTTATACAGAGAAATATTTGAAAATTCTGAATTTATTTTCAATTCGTACTTCTTTGGTTGACTACTGATCCGATCACACAGTTTATTCCACTGCATGCACATCTAGAAGACAGGGAATGGCTTATGTAAGCTACAGAATAGATAAAAAAATTGAGGTCGATCATCTTAGTAATTTTAAGACTCTTTGTACTTTCCCTCTGTGAAAAAATGGGGCTTGCCATTTTGCTTGACCCTAAATCACAAACAATACGTTGAATATGTTTAATTTCAAAATATACATATACAATGCACAAGCTTTAAAGTTTCAAAAATATGCTACGTTTAATAAAACATATTGGTTAGTGAATTCCTATTCTCTGCATATTTAATGTGAAATGAAAGTAAAAGATACATATATATATTAAAGACACATATATATATTAAAGACATTTAAGTTTAATTAGCTATGTATTCTACAGTGAAAACGCCAGGCTTTTAAAAATAAATGGATATTTGTTTTGTATGCAAATTTTAAAGTTATAATTTGTCATGTTGAAGCAATATTCTGCATGAAATATCAAAGTTTATTATACATAAGTCTAAATAATGTTTAAATGTAGAATAAACTTCCATTTTTGTTAGATGATGTTAAATATGGAATAATTTTATAGTTTCCGTAGTTTTTGCTCAAAGTGGGTGGTCACCGAAACTAAGCATTTTAAAAGGGGTGCAATGTATGATTTTGTTTGCCGGAGGGGAAGAGCGAGTGCGAGGCCTATTGCTGAAATTTTTATCTGTGAAATTTAATATGTATGCCTTTTTCATGAGTATTATTATAATGTACGAGCGGTTTATAAAGTTTTTATTATTATTCAACAGGGAATGTAGGTATCTAATTGTGATCTGACGGAAATCAAACCAATTTTAAATCAAATTTAATCACCAAAACTTGGAGGGATGACTAACATTTCATAAAAAATATCATTTGGTATCCCAACAATGGAACGTAAAACCTCAATGAAACTATGACAAAAATATGAAGTGGAGATACACTCTTTATATTAAATAAATTGAAGTTCTAAAAAGACAAGACATTATTTGAAGACTTTTGTACACATTTGGCATTTTTAATCAATATATTTTAAATATCAAAATTATTGTTAGATAACATGTCATTTTAAATATACATGTACATGGTTTATAACGATGTTTTGAAAGAAGTGTCAAATTTGATGTTATTTTTATTTTTTAGTATCTTATCCGTCCATATAAAGGCATTTTAAACTCTTTATTCATCTATCTTATTTGAAAATTGAATTATCAAACCAATCGGCATTTGAGCCATCTTTTTTCCTTTTATTTTTTGGAAATTTATTCAAAAACATCTCGCGTGTCATTAAATATTTTACTTGGATTTATTAATGTTACCTTCATATGTTAATCTAAAAAAATCTGTTGTTTATTCATTTTTTTCTATTTTTTGAAGATTTGAAACTTTTTTTATGTTTGACATTAGCAATTTTCCGATTTAAAACATGCTAACCCCCTTTCATGCAAATGTAACCATTGAGCTTATCACTGCAAGGGAGATCGTTCCATGTGTTCCCCTTGTCGTGGTAGAATTGAAGACAGGCCTCGTTGCCTCCAACATTGTTAGGTTCTCCTGTTCAAAAGTTAAATAAAATATTAACTTTAATAAAGACATTTCATTCTGCAAAAACATATTATTTTGTTCACATATCATGTTTAAATATTTAATAAAATTGTAAAAAGGATATAACTTTTTAGTTAATTTCTATTATAAATTATTAAAACACAACTGTTTTTGGCGTTGAGGACACAACTGTTGGTTGTAAGAAATATAAAATTTACAGATTTAAGCATTAAATAAATAGTTAGCTGGAAAGAGTGGTTGTCATCCAAACAGAGATATTCACCCAATGCAGGAACAGTTAATTAACTACTAATATATAATTTTCATTCATTTTAGGTAGCATTTTATGTTTAATACCTAAAATTTGAATGCATGTCTTCTTTCTTTCAATGAACTTAACGATCTTCCCAGTTTTGTCAAAGAACTATTCATGGCGCAGATGTCATTATCTGGTAAGTGCACAGGTCAAAATCTTTTTTAGAGAGAGCATACAAAAGTTGATCGATAAATCATTTAATATTTATTTTTTTGATGAGATATTGGCGCTTCTGATTGGTCGAAAAATTTCTTTGATACCTGCATCAATAAATTTTTGCCGGATCTACTTTTCTCAACTGTTCTTATCTAACACTATTTATAGAAGGGGAATTTCCAAGATGAACACTGTCAACAAAATGCAAAGTTGTGTCTGTTTTATTGTCAGCAAACAAAATGCAACCGTGTGAATATAAAAACTTGAAAGTTCAACCTTCAAAAATAAACAAAACACATTATTTGATTCACGAAATAGAAAATTAAGCGTCTTCTCACGATTTCGTCTGCTTGAGATCAATCAACATTTACAGCTATGCAGGCTGTTCCTTTTCCAGGAATATTATAACGAACATATATGCCTATAAACTTTCACGGTAACACTGCTGTTCAAATTTGGTAACAATGATTTTTAAATTTACACACGTACGTGATTGGTCATCAGAATAAGCGTCGTAAAGAAAAGCTATGAGCAATGCATCAACTCCTTCGGCGCATTCCAAGAGGCAGATTTAAGTACATCACTGGCTATCTAGTTACCACACCGTTTACAAAAGTCGCTTATACATACTATTCTTTGTCGACATATCAGCTATTTTCGTCCACGATCGCCTTTCCTTGGATGGTTATGTCCAGTTGCATATTCCAGCGATCTCACATAAAAACTAGGTTTATTACGATTTTTTCTGCACAGTGAATAATATAACAAGCTATCGCATGTATTTTCCTTTCGTTTTCAGTTCAGCCGGTTCAGATTTTAACTCACTATTTGTGTTTAATCCATTAAATTCAGCTCAATTGCTCTGCACCAGCTGAAGGCGCATCCATTTTGAATATTGTTGCTGTTGTTGTTTTGTATTCATACGCGCCGCTTCATTTACATTATTTACATTTTTGATCAATGACACTTCACATTTTTTTATTTGAAAATGTTTTATTAAATGATAAGAAATGAAGATAATAATTTTTCTATTGATCGACGTATCAAAGAAAAAATTGACCGGAAAACTTTTTCATCAATGCGCTACGCGCATTGATGAAGTTTTCCGGTCAATTTTTTCTTTGATACGTCGATCAATAGAATAACTATTATCTTCATTTCTTAAATCAAATCTCGACGGAAATCATCACAATATACATGTAATTCAGCTTCAAACATCAACGGTTTTTTAACAGAAATATTTATTTTACCTGAATTCCAATTACTGTATGTAAAAGGGTCATCGCCGAATAACCACACCCAGTTTCCTTCATGTCCTTCGTCTGTTCCGCCTACCCAAACGTCACTTGTACTTATCACTAAAAATAGTCCACTTTCAAGTTGTGTATACATACATTTATCAAATCTTCTAAGTGTTCGCTGGAATAAACAGAATAATTTTGAAATAATTGGGAAATCGTCGTTTTGTAACGGATGCGTCTTTTTCATTACAGCAGAAATTAAATAAAACAACACAGAACAAATGATAAACCCGTGATGAAATGAAAAACATAAAATTGGGGTGTTGTGCGCTTAATACGGATGGAAATTTTTTGTGATTGGTATTAGTCACAGGGGCCAAGCCCGTTTTCACATTAATTTCAATGTAACCATAAATAAAGAAAGGGGTCGAACTCTGACCCAGATAAAAAAAACTGCCAGCTCGCTTCAAAAGCCTAATAAATCAATTCATTTATAAAACATTCGCAATATGCATGTATTTTTCATAAAAGTAATGTCTGAGATACACTCATGCCGAATTTCAAGTTGATGGGTCTTAAAATAGCGGAGATATACGTCATTATTCTCTCGAAGTCGCCAGCAAAGGGTTTGTCCTTTTTATAATTTCTCAAGTTTCGCGAGTTTACATACACTGGCGGATTTAAGGGGGGGGGCGTGGAGGGCGCACGCCCCCCCCCCCCCCTAAAATTTTCAAAGTATGCATTACTGTAGATGATTTGATAAATTTTACATAGAAAAGTTAGCATTTTGTGTTTCACTTAATTTATAATCATGCCTGACTCAATGTTACACCTCATTGATACACCAGCTGTGCTATGCTGACTGTAATTCTGCTGCTCTATAAACATCTATAAACATCTGAACCTAATGCATGTTGACAGGTTCTGATAACAAACCAATTAAACTGTGTTTAAAACAAGCAGTGTTGGTCATTTCATTATGGTGGCTGCATCAAATTCCCCAGGGCCCTGAACTTGGGGCTTCGACCAAGAATCGACTGGAAACCCCAGCAGAGTGTAGACTGCGCTGTCATTTCCCTATTGCGATGCAAGCAGAAATTTCTGAATAACTGTATATTTTTTGAAATTTTTCTAGGTAAATAGACTATTTTAATATAAGAATTTTGAAGATTTGATGCATCAGATATTTCTAACAGCTAATAGGGGGTCGGATACCGTAACGTCATTGAAATGTTGTAACTTTGATAACCTGGTTAATTTTGGGAGTTCATAAATACCTAAAATATTTTGTTTTTAATCCAATACATGTATAAGTTATAAGTAAAAATATGTGTTAAATTGTTATATATATGTTATAGGCTTTTGTGTAAAGAGTACATAACTAAAAAAATACCACTATTTTGAGCCTGGTTTTACCTTCAAAATACACGAAAACACAGGAGCCTCCGGGGGCTTTGCCCCTGGGCCCCCACTAGGGCTTTGCCCTGGACCCACGGGGGGCCTCAAGGCGGCCCCAGACCCCCTGCCTCAATAATTTTATCCACGCCCCCCCCCCCCCTAACTACAAATCCTGTATCCGCCCCTGACATATATAGTTACTTCTTCTCAACTGACCATTACGTGTTGACAACCTATTCAGCAGCCCAGCTGCATACTATATGGAAAATGTTATAGCTCATTACGACCACTGTTAATATCTATATCAATTAAATCAAAACGTTTATATTGGTGAACATTAAGATATTGATTTGTTTGTAAATATGTGATAAATACACTGTATTCAAATGTTGAATTGAAATAATACACAATGGAACTTCTAAATGTATGAAAACAATACTTAAGACATAGTTAAGTCACCTCTACCGGTCGCCTAAGTTTTAGGTAAATTGTCCTAGCTAAGCACTCTTCTAGTTACGGACTTAAGTCTAAGAATGTACATAAGTCCTACTTAAGCACTGTCTTAGACTTAAGTACCCTTTATGTTACGAGCCCCTGGTGTCTGCATTGTTTCTACGACAGGTTGTACTCGCTTTAAATTTGTTTTTTATCCTGTCCTCAACATTTTTTTCAATGTCAAACATTTCAAAGGAACGTTTTTTTATATAAATTTTCTATTTCATACGCGTACATTCAACATCAGCAACTTAATACAATCCAAAATCTTTGAACAAAATCAACAAATGTCAATGTCTGCATCGTTCTTAACAATTTGAAAGTAAAGTTGATATCTGTCACCCCGATGGCAATGCAAATAAATGTGCTTACATTTGTATTTTATACAGGAAATACATTACTCTGGGTGAACACTTAGAAGTTTTGTTGAGTATGTAGTATATATACACATAAGGGTTCTAAATTAATTTATTAGAAAAAAGTAGAGGATTTATTATAGACATAGTCATATTATTATGTTGCATCAACGGGTATGAAATACCATATTTTTCCAAAAAGTACTGAACATTGTAATCAGGTATTGTTGCGAGAAAGGATCCATATGGACAAGCCCCCCTAGCGATGGTGCCTGATATTTCTCCATCGAATCTCCTATAGCACCTTGATCTGAACAGAAGCCAGTTACTGTCACAGTAGAAGGACACTCCAAAAACGACTGCAATTGAAAAGGACCAGATCGTTTATAACAAATTATAAATGTGAACTAGAGTTCTCTTTTCATTTTATCAATAATGAACAAATAATTGTTGCTGATATTTATTTCCCAAATAAAATCTTTATATTTTAGATTTTTATATATAAAATCAAACTAGGAGTTACCGCTATGTTGCAAAATAGATAAAACTTCAACAGTCAATCCTCGATAAACTTTATACGATGAATAAGTCAACCAATTCACATGAATTCCATCCCCGTGTCTTATACTGACATTGTGTCCATTACGAAAAAATTTTTACTGCCAACTTTAAATGTGTTAAAGCGTATAAAAAAAACAAATCTTAAGATAACGGCCAATACACAATACAAGAGGTCCACATCGCACACCTAAACAACACTTCGCTGTAACATTCTATTCCTATTTTAAACTTTGAACCCCTCAAGGGGCCCCAGTATTGGTCCGGGGTTTATGGTTGGCTTGAACAATTTAGAATCTACACTATTTGATGTTATTGCATAGTAGTCTCAAAAAAAAGCATTGTAGTTCTCCAGACAAACATTTTAGAACATGTTCCCTTTATATTTAGATGGTGGCTATGGAATCAATGTAATGAGTTGTGTATTTTTTACTTGAAAAGATTTTGACTTCCATTCTGTTTGTAACAATCAATTATATCTAATTTATAAATTGCATGCATGCATGTTTTAGAATGAAATACGGTACTTGGTCTTCAGTGAAAAAAAATTCTGAGTGAAAACTGTTTACTAGTACTTAATAGGATTACTAGTACTAAGTTAATGAATTTTAACCGGGAAGATATACGTTCACCTAATTCCTCGCTAAATGAAATGCAAGGATGAAATATTTTTTTTAATGCATTGAAACTATTAGGGTATTAATTCTACGCAATGTCCCGGCTTTCATGATCACGGCTCCGTTCCAGCATGTATGATTTTAGTAATATTAATTATTATACATTTACAACAGATCTAGAATAACAAATTAAATGATATATGTTTAAAAATTTAATTGAATACATGATTTGTAAACTATTTATTCAATAACAATCAATATTTCCAATTACCGGTGACGTATTTACTGCATGTGGCGATTGCAAATCATGTATACATATACATGTACATACAAATATATGATGTACATAATGTACCCGGGTATGTGACATCTTTAACCTTATAAATATAGTACGGCGCATCTTATCAAAAATACGACTTGAAAAAAAATCAGATCGGGTTCGGTATTTTTGTACTACACATGAATGTATAAACTTTCTGAAAATTACAAAGTTCTCTATGAAGTAAATCTAATTATTTCATTAAAATTAATAATCACGTATAACCTATCACATATTTATATCGCAACGTGTTACGAGATTTAGCCTTCTGTACTATAACGCATGCGTATTTACTGTAAACAAAACACATTCAGGGCTTCTCCTGGACATGTTTGTTGATTAAAATATGTCTTTTCTACTTTTCCAAGGTAATAATTGTTAAAAGTTTTTAAAATAACCACAATTATCATTTTGTAAGCATGTATTCTTCGTCATTATCATAGGAGTTGCTACAACATAAATTCATTTTTGTAAATGAGGCCCCTTGAGGGGTTATTTGACATATTTATGTCTGTTCATTTTAAAATGAACCAAAATTGATTAACCATTTATAAATTATCGAGAAAGTGGGGATGTGTTCCGTTAAGAGAGTCTCTTTAACCTCGTATACCATGATGACCGTAGTCGGACGAAGATCTTGAAGTTTTCAGCACGTGTCAATTACTGTCAATCAAAGTCCACGTGGTACAAATATACGATATAAGATTTTTCCGGTTTGTATGAGATTGTTTATTTCTCTCAAATCATATCAATGGTACATGAGGTACAAAAAGCAAAAATATTTACAAATGCAGGGGCAAGTTAGAAAGAGTACAGAGTTGAATAAATCGAGCTAATATTTTTTTAAACAAAATTAAATATGGATAATCTTTTCAATGAATCAATGTCATTGGTATTCATAAGGTTCCCAGATTTATAAGTACATGAATTAAAATGTGTTGAATATTTTTCTTCAATTAATTTGTTGCGGAATAAAAAAAAATGTCTTGGATTCCGTAAAATAGTGATATTCGTCACCCAGAGTGTTTTTATTACATAATAAACAAATTCTATGACATCTTTCTATGTCATTCCATTTTCCAGTTTCAACAGGTAATTTATGATTACAGGTTTTAAATTTTGTAAATATGAATCTTAAATCATTTGGAAGTTTCATAAGATAAATTTCCTATCCAAAGCTTGTCTTAAAGATTCTGTAATTCAAACATTTGGGTGAATTTTATACACTCCTGTACCAATCTTGTAAAAACTGATTTATGAGCGTCTCTTTAACAATAAATTTTAGCCAATTGATACTAGAAAAACTTTGATTAATCCAGACATAGGAAATACCACATGAGTTAAGAATATCTCTAACATATTTCAACCATGGCTGCATAAACGAACCCTCAGAAAAACATTTATAAAAATAGCGATACATTGTACATTATATGCGTAAGTTTACAATCATGCGCCACTAAAAGTTTAGCCCAGTAAGATATTATCCGTACCTCGATAAAGATCACTGTAGATTCCTAATAAAACGTGAGAAATTAATATCCGCGTAAAATCGCAAGAGGCAACCCTCGCGAATTTTAAAGTCTCGTCTTTATTTTTCAGACAGTTTTGAACTATAAAAAATTATAACAAAAATTGGTGAACACGATTTTATATTTTCGCGATTTGATACAAAACAGCGAATCGCGGAATTAAGTACTCGCGTAAAATAAGGAATTTACAGTATCAAAGGATATCGACCCTTAAATTTCCGTAAGCTCATAATCACGTTAATTAAGTATGTGAAAGGGATTTTTATGTATTTCAACTATTACAATCAACGTTATTTCTTATTTCCTCACGATACAATAGGTAAATCTGAAGTTATTTACACATATGTTTTCAGCTGTTCTGTTTTTTTAGATAATTAACCCCCATTGATTATCACCGGTACAGTAATTAATTACCCTCTATATTTTTCTCTTACATACATGTATCTTTAATTTGTAGATGTAACATTTTTAAAACCCAGAGTTAGGAAATAATACTTTGAGAATGAATTACAAATGTAAATAAACTTTCATTCACTGGATTTATTGTATAAACGTACATACTAAGATTTCAACGCCTTAAGAAACCCTGACCTGCACCTGGGCACACGACACACCTGTTGGGTATATCTTGTATATTTTGTGTTAGTTCCAGGTGTTTTCTTAAGATGGACAAACAATAGACTTTAATTAGATATACACAAACAAACAAAACTATGTCTATACAAACAAAGCAGTAATATCCCGCCCGATATACCAAAGGCAATTGAGTGTCTTTTTATCCTTGACATGTATCTAGCAGATCTTGAATTAGACCTAGAAATAACTAAAATTGGAGAGAAAAAAAACATATCTTAAACCGTTTATTAAATTAAATTATGTATTATTTGTTCATTCTTTTATTTTGTTCAATAACCGGATGAACTTACAGATAGAGAGAGGGAGATAGAGAGAGAGATGGGGAGCGCTTTCTTTCACCGATTAATTAATAATAGGAAACAAGCATATTTTAATATAATTTCATGCGCGGATTTAGATACAGAGACTGCGCTCACCCATACAATAGTTTTAAACCAAAACAAAATTATAACGGCAATCTGTGTCCATTGGAGCGGTGTTGATAATAGTGATCTGTGTTCAGTGGAACGACTACGTCTTTACACAAGCAAAACTTGGGTGTAGATACCTGTTTCTGCATGGTGTGTGATGACATTTGAAACCGCCTGGAACCCCCCCCCCCTCCTTGGAAAGTATATCATCACTGGGATCATCCCCTCCCATCCCTATGAAAGAGCTTTTGCATTTAATTTATGTATCTAAGATAAATCTGTTCAACTTGATCAAACTTGACTTAAAGGGAACTTAAAGATGGTGTAAATACAACGTAAAGGGAGCGTAAATGCCACTGAAAGGTGCTTAAAGGTGGCCTAAAGATGGCTTAAAGGTAACTTAAAGAAAGTTGGACATTAAGGACGTATAAGCTCAGCTTAAAGGTGACTTAGAGGTGGCTTAAAGATTGTATATCCTTTAAGCCCCCTTTAAGGACTTGCTTAAAGATTGTTTTTCGCCCTGTGTTTTTTTAGATTTTTCTTTTGTATTTCCATGTTAAACTTTGAACCACGCCTAGGGCCCACGTTTTGATCCAGGGGTCACGATACTTACAATTTAGAATCTTCACAATATAATGTGTTGACACAGATTGATAACGTTAAAGGGTAGGGCAATTTTTCAAAAAATGACCTTGAAAATTGACTTTTACTACAAAGTTTTGAACTGTCTTTGAACTAGAAATTGCTTTACACAATTCACATAAATCTCAGGCACTTTTTCGTAAGTGTGTTAAGGGGATAACAGACATTATTGAAGCACTGAATATAACAAAACGGATTTTAAATTTACAAAAAAAATACAGAGGGACTGCCACTGATACCTTCCCATACGCATGATCATCTAAAAAAGCAATATGAGATTAAATTTCTAAATGCAAAATTGTTAATGTAACACATTTTAACAACGAATTTAATTTCCGAAAAACACCGGCTTTTAAGATGAATATAAATAGTAAAATGTTTTATAGTATTTTACAGGAATAGGTGTACGTAAAAGTACATACAGCATCAAACCACTCTACTAAAATTATGAATTATGAGGATAATGAACTTTTAAAAGAAGACTTTTTTCTGTAGAGAATTAAATAGTGTTAGCATTTTGTTTAGTTTACTGGGTAGGTGTAAATATGTTGTATCGTAAATTTTGTTGCAAGTTTATTAAATGAATGTTAATAAAATATCTTAAAAATTACAGTTTTCATCATTATATTTAGTGGGTATAAAACAAAATCCACAATATGTTATATTGTAAAAAGTGTTTTTAAACCCATAATTTACAATATGATAAATTCAATTTGCTTGGTATACAAATACAAAATTAAATAATATGATATATTGTAAATGAGTAAATATATGAAATAGATAATTATGAACTAAAAAATAAATTTATTTCGTGTAACCATGTTAACGAATAAAAAATGTTCTTATAAAAGACAATAACATAAAATTCACAAAACATAGCTATTGATTTACGCTTAAAGTAAACGATGTTTAAAATAGTTACATATATGAAGGGTCAATCTTATAAATCGAGAACTATTTACTAAATTGTGTCATGTTTTTGAGACACTGTTAATCTAAAACTGGAGATCAAAACACAGTATTTGGAATAACAAATATGAATTTGTTGTAATTTATTTATTGAATTAATGAAAGATATACATATCAATACATGAATTCGTAGTTATTTGCTGTCGAATTTAGAACCAGTTTCATGATCAAAAGTCCACGACAAATGGGGGACAATTATCAGCGGACTAGGGTCTTTATTCAACGCTTTAAGTCTTAAGATTAACGTTGCAAAAGTGACCCCCTAGTCAACGGATCAAAATTCTTCGTTATTCGTTTCACCATCAATGCTAGCAGTTCTCCGTTTGTGAATCGTCTCTTACAAACATCAATGATCGCCAAAGAAAGCAGACCAATCAAGTGCAAGACAAAAATCACAATGGATCTATTCAAAATGAATAAAACTTCAACCTATAGTATAATACTAAACAATAGGTAGTATAAGTTCAAATTTTTAGTTTTGCTAATAAGAAAGGGCATTTCTAGAAATTGAACGTGGTAAATATTTACCATATAAGAAAAGGACAATAAGTGTTTGCAAACGGAGAATACTTGAAAAAAATCGTCAGACGTTGGACGTCAAGAAACTTTGACTTAGTTTCAAATAAAGGTTCAAAAAATCATCTTACCTCTTATAAATGCTAAAAGGATGATTCCATGAAAAATCGGTCGATATTTCATCTCTGGACGGGTAGACTGTTTGAAGAATGAAAAGGTTGATTTCATTTCGTGATTACGGCGGCGTTAAAGTACGGCTGCGTGGAAGGGCCAGATGAAAAAATAAATCGTATTTGTTCGGACAATTTCGATATTTGTTCGGACGAATTAGCTATAAATTGATTTAGACTTTTCACATCTATATATTCATGGTTATGTCCCTTCTTTCTCTCTTTCTCTCTCACCCCTCTCTCTCTATCTCTCTCTCCGTCCGAACAAGTGGCTAATTCGTCCAAACAACTCCTTATTCGTCCAAACAAATAACTTATTCGTCCAACATTATAGCTAATTCGTCTGAACAAATCCTAGTTCGTTCTGTCCGAACAAATTCTTTTTGTTCGAGAAAATAACTTATCTGTCAGAACAAATAGCAGAATCCTAATCATTTCTATCAAATTCAAATTCATCCAAACAAAAAACTTTTTTGTCAGAACAATTAGCTAATTTGTCAAATGATTTATTTATTTTTCATTGGGGTTTCCATGCCGCCATACAAGATAAACCGCGCCTTGGACCACTGTTCTTTACTGACGCCGTAAATTTATAAGAGTTTTAAAATCTTTTTCAAACAAAATTTGTTCTCTTTGTTAGATACACGTAATTGATATGTTCCTTCAATCGCCTTGACCTAAAATCCTTTAGTATTTAAGACACAAAACAGACTCAAATTACTCATGAGGGTTTTTTTGTGAAAAATATTGTTTGACCAATGTCTGTCGCTTTTTATAAGAAAGGAGAAGTCCTTTATGAGAGTCTAGAAAGATTTTACACTCTTTTCTAGTCTGTAAAGCAAATATTGAAAACAAACCAATTGCCTTTACTGAGTAAATATTCTGCTTGAATGAAAAATTGGGTTTAAAAAGCAAAACGACACTAAAACTGGTTTCTGGGGTAACTATTACCACCAAAGCTAAATATGGAGGGGAAAACCGCATATATTATCTACTTTTTAGTTTTATAGTAAGGTTTTACCCACTAATATAAGCTATTAAAGATGTAAACCAACCTTTCTTATGTTGCTAATTTTCAGTTTTTAGAAGAAAATTGATATAAAAAAATCATTACTAATATGTTACAATGAGAACAACAAAATATTAATTTATTGAAATGTGTTTTCCCCAATTTTCTATTAGTTCATATGAGTTACTACTAATACTTTACATCCATATCAATACATCCTTATAACTTATATTATTATTATTATTATTATATATAAGAATTGACATTCGTTGCTAAGATAACCAAGCAGAGAAATAGGAAAAAGAAAAAAAATCAAGTGATTTTGATCCGTTTGGTCAGAGTTTTATATTTTGATTTTAGAAATAAATTGGATCATTTTTTTTTCTTTTGATACACGACTCGAAGAAAAAATTTGCTAAAAAAATCATATTTGAGCAGCTGATTGTGAAGAGAGTAATTTTTGCTTGGAATATGAAACACCGCTATCGACCAGAAGCACTATCAGTTATTACTTACATGGATATTATTCAGTATTTTTTCCGTCTTAGATAATCAATGGCCCAATTCATTCCTTATCATTAAAAGAACTTTTTCAAATCATAAAATGTTATGTGTCATTCATGTAAATAATGTGACAATAGTATAACAAATCAATTATTCAACATCTTCTGTGATTGTAAATCATATTTTTATCAATAAAAAAACCCGAACAACTAATAAATTAGGAAATATCGATTGAAATTTCATGTACCATGAGAGCTGCCGTTGAACTTCAATATATGACATCACATAATTAATTCCAGTTTCTTACATCAACATAGCACTCTGATCTTTTGCTAAATACAAACCATTGACAAGCTTAGCATGTTCGAATACATATTCGACTTGACGAATACATATATGCACAGTCATATGTAATCTTAAAGCAGTGGGTAAATATCAGAACATTTATTCCGGTAGTTTACACATACATTGTACACAGTGCTCTGGATTAAACACTGGCTTATGCCTTTCTGTTTCTAAAGTAATCAACTGATCAAAATTAATATTGTTTAGGTACACGTGTCAATGAAAAAAAAATTGTATGAAACAGTACATTTCTTTTTAAGGTAAAGATCTATTAAATGATTCCAGAGTTTCTTTTTGATACCAGAAACATTATGACATCATAATTGATTTGATGAAAAGTTTTCCCGTACTTTTTGGCTTTTAAGGAATTATGTAGAAAATGAAACAGTTTCTTGGCATTTTAAATCAAAACATGAAAAAGTAATCCCAATACCTATTTTCAATTAAACATCATTTTAAAGAGGAGGTCAAGAGCTTGTTTGATGCCGTTTTGGGAGAGACAGTAGGCTTTTTAGATATATTCCATCAGTAAAAATAGACAAAATTTTGAGATTTGTTACTTATTTCCTTCATATTCCATAGAAAATGACAGTTTAAAACGTGATTTTTCATTGAATGTAACAAAAAATGAAGTCTGGGTGCACATAATAAAAAGTGCGTATCTGTAAACATTGATTTCCTTTTTTATTGTTAATGGTTTCAAAACCGATGAAAAGAAAACAAGGATGTTTTAAAAAATCACTTAAAATTTCCTAAATTCCATATTATGTCAAAAGAACGAAAGCAGACATTTTCTATGATTTTTGACATTTGTTGATAATCCTCATAACAGATGGTGTAACCTAAAAATAATGAATGTTTTTTGGCTTTTACTACAAAATAGTTCTACATCATGTCAGCCTCCAAATGGCGGGGAATTAGATTGTTTTTTTTTAATCCAAACGTGCTTAAAAGCTTAATTATGTAGTTTATTTTCAAAACAGTTTGTACAAATGTAATAACATTTTATCAGTCAAAATATTAAACATTTATGACTTTTCTACTCATCACCATTTGAAAGTTGTTATTTTAATTAGTTGAAAAAAAATCAAAGAAAAGTATGTTTTCTTATCGGTTTGTACAGGAACAACATTTATAACAGATATTGAACCATTTATGGGGTCACTAGTTCTCCCTCCAACGTTAGTCCCTGATACAAGCACCGTATAGTTCCTGGTCGTGGCGAGCAATATTTCGTAGTAATTATGTTTTCCAATACTATACCATTTGGGGGGGGGGGGGGGGTATTTATTTGCACTTACACCCTTTTAACGATTTTGAAAAGTCTTGAATTTGCAAACCCAGTTATCTGACAGATATGTTTTCTTATAAACATCGTTTTTAACAGTTGCTTTAAATTTGATTAGTATTAAATGCCAGGTGACAAAGAGGGCTAAAGGGATGAAAAAAGAAGAAGGTGGAGCAATATATCCCGGTATATAGTAACATGTTTGCTCACTTTTATTTTTAAATCAAAGGCCTGAAAGGCCTAAGAGTCGACTTGCTCTGAACATGTTGTCAATATTTGATGGAATTTTTTAATTTTATTGTTAGTCATACATAAAATTTCTTTTCTGTCTTCTGTAAATAAATTGATCATAGGTAACCAAAAATAATAGAGTTCTTTGCGGCAGAAATTACCTTTATGAGACCAACTTTATCATATTATTATATGATAATAATATTTAGGTATCCTCCTCTATATAATTATTTATTCAAAAATGGTCTTTCACGATTCATGATTTTTTTTATCTTTGATATCTTGTTGCCAGGGATAATAAGATACTTATATACTGATTTCTTGATTTATTTCAAAATCTGCTTGTTGAGGGCAGAAAAGGGTCAATAAATATCAGGTTCCTTAATCATCTACTCGTGTCAGTACTTTCAGTACGTATATTTAATACGTTCTGTTGATATTTAAATGATAGACTGGCAATGCCTGCCAGACTGGCAATGCCTGTCTGATATGTGCAAGCGATACACATATCGTAGGATAGAGACAGAGAACCAGTATATTTCGATGACGAAGAAATAAAAACTATTTGCATTATATCGCACATTATCATATCACGCTTGTGCTCAAAATCCACTCCAAGAGATCCGTTGACAGCAGGGGTATTCTCGCCTCGCGAGCTCAATTGAAAAACAAATTGTTTTTTTTTCTAGAAATAGAGTTTACGAACATCTCCATTCGGAACTTCGGAATAGTTACGTTCGTAAATATGGAACAAAGTTTGCCCCGTGTAAGTTGTTGAATTCATGGGCAGCGATTGAACAAAGACTACTTTGATTTGTTTTATTATTTAAACATCAAAAAACATTTTTAAATATATGTGTAAATAAATATGAAAATGTTTTACCATTGGCAATCACGCTAACAAAAGCTGGTAATGAATGCACTATTTTCTTTAGCGCATGAATAATGTAGTGCAATATTTTCGCAGAAATGGCTATGATAACAAGGACTCGGTCGCTTCGCAAGCCGACTCAAAAGTGTGTTTCTATTCTCAGAATGAAATCGTTGAATAAATAAATAATCTATTTACCAAAAGGCAAAGTAAAGGTTGCTAAAAGGATATCAATCATCGAAGTATTTCGTCTCTTTCTTTGTGGAACTTATTGCAGTTGAGATAATAATACATTCATAAAGAATTATTAAACGTCGAAAAAGACTATATGTATTAATGACTGACGTCTTATTATTCTGGAACTATAAATGAAATCATTAAAATTTATAAAATGTGTTTAAACAATAATTTAAAAGACTTTTACATCTTGTTCATTACCATTAGTAACTGAGATTATGTTGTATCACTAATGAATAAAAAACAACTTTAATGATAGTTTATTGTAACAAAAACCGAACAAGGTATTAACTTAAACGTGATGAAAAACAATAATCACCACACAAATGTCAGATCGGTTGACTTATACAAATCCAATATAGAACATGTCTAATCTTTGACCTTGATCAATTCTCGATAGATAGACTCTGATCCGGTGACATACTTTGCAGTTATAACAACATATAACAGTCTGGTTTCAGACGATAACCAATAATCAGTGTTCCTCGTTTTAAAATGATGAAGAAGATCTGCAAATCCTACGTCGGATCCAATGTAAACTACAAAAGTAGGGTCCATTTCAAAATTTAAGTTGAATACATCTGTCCAAGATACAAGTATTTTCCCATCCTTTTCAGCATAAGCAACACACGAGTTTCCTACAAAAATTATTAAACATAAACCAATATAAGAAATCGTATAAGAAATTGGAATTTTGCATTATTCTTAAATCCACGTTCCTCGTCTTAGAGAGGAAAAACAATGCTTCCTGGAATAATCGAATTTTGAGAAACTTTTCCACCATTTCATTTTTGGACTGTGTATACGTATCATATTGCCAAGAATATTTCTTTTTTAAATGTTTTGAAGTGACTAATGGTGCAGTTTTTTGTCAATATATATAATTTAACGTTTTTATCCTTTAATAGGAAGATATTTTATTTTAAATCAAGAACGTGATACTCTGTTTCGGCTAAGCTTAATCCTGGGGTTATGAATAAACAAACCTGAATTAACAACTAATCATTTAAGGGTTTTTATTATAGCGCAGTATTTTAACCTTACATGATTTTGAACTTTACCATTAAAAAATTGCAAATGCCATATTATCTCCATAGTGTGTTGAATTCATTTGACCAAGTTCACATTTCGTTTCCAAGCATATCCTCCACCAAATTTTACTAAATAAATTCGTTCAGATTAAGATAAGAAAATAAAAATTAAGACGACGATGTTGATAGATAATGGATACCGACCAAAAGAGTCCATAAGCCACGAAGCTCAAGAAGCTACAGATTCGGTTGTTTTGGGTTTGTTTTCTTTTTGGCACGGATGCATATTTCTAGGACAGCATATTTTCTTACCGGTTTGTACAGGAATAATATCTTTAACAGATATTGAACCATTTATGGGATCACTTGTTCTCCCTCCAACGTTAGTCCCTGATACAAGCACAGTATAGTTCTTCATCGTGGTGAGCAATATTTCGTCGGCTGAAAAGTAATTGTGCGTTCCAATACTATGCCAATCGTAAACTATCAAGTTGTCGGACTTTATACAAACTTTGTACGTCGCCATTCCGGAAGTGTCCCTAAAGGCCTGCCAGTGGAAATAAAGGGACGTGGAAACCCCTTGGATGTTGACCGAGTTTTGAACTGTGGCACTGTTTACAACAAACTGGACTTCATCAGACACTGGTCGAGGTGAATCAAATGAGACAACCAGCGGTGATTTCCTGTTTACTTCCGTTTGCAGACCAACTTTGTTAAAACATTGCACCGAAGGGAATACGTTTGACCCATGTGAAATATTCAACGTTGACTGACAAGAATACAAATTCCTAGACGTTTTCCAACTTTGAATATTTTGTGAGCCAACCACGTTACCTAATAAAAAAAAATCAGAATTTCATAGTATAATATCTAAAGCAAGATACCGTGGAGAAGAAATAATATTATAAAAGGGAATATTATCAAAATTCAGAGAATATTACAAAAGATTATATTTCCCTAGTTAGCAGTTTATAAATTACACGTGTATAATGTCCCGATCAATTTTTATCGTTTTTTATATTCTGCAACTAATGATATTTTTCTTTTTTGTGCAAAAGATGCATTTAGGCTTATATCTTAAAGACTTCATTAGCAACTTACCAAAAGCACATTGGCAGTAAGCAACTTCACTTTCGTTTTCTTCCAGAGTCAAATCAATGGTTATTGAAGACAAAGTATCGCCGTTTTTTTCAATATAACTGATAAAAACATTCTCAATGTGTATCTTTGGGGGTGTATGATCCCATACAATGGAATTAGAGTAAAAATATTTTCTTAATCCTGCATTGTTTTCTGCCATTACGGATATGTGCAAAGTTGTTCTGTGTGAAATCGGCATTAACACTTTGTGAATTGTAAATGGAGACGTTGCTTTGATTGTTTTGAGCTGCCGTCCCCTTAAGTGAGTTCCAAAATACATTTCTACATTTCGTATTCCACTTTCTTTATCGATAACATTTGCAGCAATTGTCAAAAAGTTTGGAGAGATTTGTCGCACAACTAATGCCTTAGAATCATCAATCTCCAAAATCTCACATTTGTACAGAGTAATCCTTACTGATACATTCTGGTTTTGTGGGGAACTAACGAAGACACCTATGTCTGATGTTAATGTTTGAGGCATAAATGATATTTCAGACGAGTGTTCGTTTAAAGCCACGTCATAAAGATTTCCATTAATGTCGATTTCCACATTTTGAGTTTTGATATCTACATCTCCATCAATAACAATTTTATACATTGTAGAGTTAATCAAACGAAACACATCTTTAATCACTTGTTTTTCATTTGTTAATAGTTTTGTTGTTACAATTGAAACTTCTGAAAACTTATTGCATTTCAATCCTTCCGGCATGGTTTTGTCTAAAGTGATGGGTTCGGACCTAGAAATGTCACTACTGTAACCCGCCTTATCAACTGCTCTCACATTTATGAAGTAGCTCATCCCATGGACGAGAGAAAGATCTGTTATAGTGTATTTGTTTAAAAACCCTACATTCAGATCTTGTACAATAACATTTTGGTCAGCATCTATGACTGAAAGAATGTAACGATCTATAGATGATTCGAAATCAGAAAATCCTTCCCAGGAGGCACTTATCGTTGACGCTTCCTTTAGCCATCTGTCATCATGAAAAAAATTAGTTGTAAACACAATTCCAGCGTCCGGAGGGGTAGAGTCAATGGTGATACCGTCTGAAGTAAGTTTAGTGGACTGACCAACGAAATTAACAGCTTCAACCGAAGAATAAT
Organism: Magallana angulata; assembly: GCF_025612915.1. Classification (NCBI taxonomy): domain Eukaryota; kingdom Metazoa; phylum Mollusca; class Bivalvia; order Ostreida; family Ostreidae; genus Magallana; species Magallana angulata. The sequence goes on from NC_069113.1 coordinate 51,151,216, forward strand.
ATCTTACTCCTGGCTCTAAATCAGGAAAATTCCAAGAAAAATTTGTTGCCAGTCCTACACTTTGAATTCCAGAGATTTCATGTCCCCCAGGGGATACACCAATCATTATTCTGTACTCTTTGACTCCACTTTGTGCGTCAGAAAAAACGCTTTTCCAACATGTGGTAATGTTTTTTGTTTTGATGAATTCTTTGTCATGTGTACAAATCGTGTCTGAATCCATGATGAACTTTCCCCTTCGTATACCTGGTGGCGTTGTGTCAATAATAATTGGTTTAGATTGTGCTAGAATATATTCCGTTTCTGAAACCCAAGTCTTAAGGTACGCAACATATTCTCGTTCATTTACAAGTTGTCGTTTCCACGGTAAGCAATGAACAACCCGATTTTGTAAACTCACATCTTGCCAAACTTGCTCTGTGGTGGTTTTAAATATTCCATAGCCATAAGGCATGTTTTTTATACCTATGCTCCATTCATACCTCAATACATTTATATTTTCTGATTGCCACTCAATACCTAAACAACGAGTTGAAGAAGTCCATTTATCTGAATGATGTCCAAAAATACGCAATCTAATCGAAGAATTATTCAGCATATATGTATTGTTTGTCTGCGTGCATCCAAGTGTGTTTCGAATATAAAGACATTTTCCGCCAAGAATTGCGCACGTGCATTCTTTCGTACAATATGATACACTACAAGAATGCTTCTCAATAACAAGATTACCACTTGTGTTGTTTTTGTTGTTTGAAACTGCAATAAATGTTAATCTTCTCATTGTTCCATTTAAGTTGGCATTATTTCTTGCCCATATAGAAAAAATTATTTTGTCTCCATTTATCAATCCACTGATATTAAAGACACCAGTTTGTGTTGAATTTTCATCGCCACCGTGTAATATATTCACTATTCCTCTGCTGAATTCCATGTCACTGTGTGTTTTTCCAATAGTTATGAAATACGATTTTATACCAGATTCAGGATCACGAAAGTTTTCCCACTTTAGCGTTATAGCAGAGTCAATATTAGACCATGTACCATCACCATGCACATTTCCATGTATTGGCGGTGTTCCATCAAACACAACGGGTTCACTTTTGACTGACTCGCACAACTCGGCCATGTTACAGGAAGTCACGGTAACATAATAACTGTCACCGTCTTTTAACCACTCCTTTGAACTTAGTGACTTTACAAATGTACCATTACTCTTTACAATAATGTTATCTAATTCAGTATGAGCCCCGCCTTGAAGCTTAAGAGAAAGCAGAGTCATCTTAATTGGGCTTTCTTTATCATCAAATCCCCACTCCACGTGTATAACCGATGAATCATATATTGAAGGAGCTTCCTCACTGCTTATAAATCTCGGTGATTTGGTAACTTTAGGTGGAGTATCATCTACTCTAAAACTATGAGATGATTGACGAGTTGAAAGACCAACTCTATTCGTGGCTTTTACGACGGCATACAAGTCTTTGTCAGTTGGTAAAGATAAGTTCAGTAATAAGGTAGACTGTTGTAAGCGGACATTTTTCCACTGGAATATGTTGCAATTTAGTTTACTTATTCCGACACAAATCTCGTAATGCACAATACCAGATTGAACATCGGCAAAATTTCCCCACTCTAGAGACAGAAATGACCTATAATAGTAATACATGTGTCATGACACTATGAGTGGATAATACGTAAGTCAATATTTCCGTAAAATTTGATGTTTTTAACTTATCATTTACATATTTATGCAATATAAGAAACTGTGGAAACGTCAATGTTTGTTTATTTTTTTTATCATGCGGAAAATCTTGAATCATTTAAATAAAAGAAGTGAAAGTTCATGTATACAATTTTGATCAAAGCAAAATTAAATCAGCATTGTACATAAGACACAAACAAGGTAAATTTATACCACATAATATAATTTTCCTTCAACTCTTAAGAATATTTTAAACTTAATTAACTGTAAATTTTTCTATCCTTGATAATATAGGGTACGTTTTTTTTACGCCCATCAATGTCTTAATTTTATTATATTTGAATTAATTATTCAAAATTTTCATTTAAACTTAAAATGTAATTAAATTTTTCATTGTTTAAAACACATATTGTTACTATGAAATTTAATATTTATTTTCTTTAAATCAATAATTCCTAACAAAAACACGATCCTAGATATATTCAAATAGATATTACTTAACCTTTGTGGGATGTATTTGACATTTTCAGCTCCAATAGAAACAAAGCCTGGAGCAGGGGGAGAAGGGTCAATGACGATTCCATTGGAAGAAGACTGGCTACACAATCCAGCCATGTTACAACTCTCCACGGTCGAGAAATATCGTTTTCCTGGGATAAGAGGTAATGTCCATGTCCACTCTAAAATATACACATTGTGTGATATCAAGTACATAAAACATACACTGAAAGAATACTTATGATTCATCATAGACTATTGTACTGAGATAATTATTTATCATACCGACCCTTCTTCAGAGATGTTTTGAAGAAAGGACTATATATATGAAATGGGCCTAAAATGGCCCCCTAAAATGAACATCATCATTTTACTGTAATTCTTTGTTTTCTTTGTACAGATATATATGTGATGTTTCTACATAATTTCATTTTAATTCAAGTGCCCACAATTTAGAAATAAGACATCGTAAAGACAACCTTTTCCCGGCCTTTTTGCATTTTTAGCATAAAACAGCTTGTGTTCAAGCAGTTTTTCTTTCAGAAAACATAGAGCGCATCCCTGAACAAACAAAATATTTTAATCAGAGATGTATCTAGCCAAGACTAAACACTGACAGAAAAATTTTCCTTGTTCAAGCATGCGCTCTATATTTCCCATTCGTAAAAAGATAAGAAAAATGTCAATTTTTGACTGATTTTGACTTAATTATAGAAAAAGCATCACTTCTGACGTCATATACTGCCAGTGAGTGCAAATAAATCAAATAAATAGGTGAAAAATATATTTTATATCAACTCTTCTAAACAATAACACAACATTTTATTGTACCCGAAACACTTTAAAAAATGGCAAGTTATGGGGCTAAATTTAACTCATATCATATATAGTTCTTTGTTTTTGTTGATTTGTTTTTGTTTTTTGACTTACCTCGCTTCTTTCCAATTAGAATAAAACTATGTATGTCTGTTAATTTTACTCCGGAGCCAAGACCAATTCTGTAGAAGTCTATGGGCGAATGCTTGTCTACAAACTCGGTCCAATGGACGCTTATAGTGGACTCAGTTGTGTAGTCTTCGTCATTCTGATTCCAAAGGGATAATCAATATTAAAAAACCACTTTTTTTAGTTTATGTGTCAATAACTTGAAAAGTTTTTTTCTTTATTTTTCTAACTTTGAATATGATTACGAAATGATAAACTTAAAACTTTTGACTGAACCTGTTTCTTTTTATCATTAGAAAATATCTTGCAGTCATTTTAAAATGTTAATTTCATTTTTTTAAAATAGATGTCAGAAAGCGTTCAAACAAATAATTTAAAATCATATAACATGAGATTTTTAGAATACTTGTCTAACAGCAGGTCCATCTCGCACGATGCCTTCATCTGGAGGGGAACTATCGAAGACATACGGGTAAGAAAAACCTGACGTATATAGACCAGCAAAGTTCCAAACCTGAATAGAAAATGAAACGTTTGAATATAAAATTCTAAGCAAGACATTTTTAACATCTGAATGATTTCTTTTAAAATAAGGATATTTAAGAGCTAAAGAAACTAGCATTATACCATCATAAATCAATCTGAACTAAAACCCCTTACCCGAACTATGATGTGATACACATGACCGTCAAATAAAGTTTCTTGTGCAGGTACTCTGATTGGTGTATTCGTATAGTGATGTTCAAACAACGGATATACATCCGCTGATTCCGTTGTGCTACCAACACCGATCTCAAACTTTTCAAGTCCACTTTCATAATCATAAAAGCCAATACAGTTTACGAGAAGAGTACTCGGATTTACATAGGATTTATGATTAAGGTAATGACCAACGTATACATCTCCGAGGGTTGGTGGAGTATCATCAAAGATATAGGGTTTAGTGGATCCAACAATAAAATTGCCAGCATGGTCATGAGCTACGGAATAGAATAAATTATTTTAATTGATAAATGTATCTTCAGTAGACACATTTCATTACCCAGTTTCTAAACATACACTAACCTTTGATAGAGAAGTAATAGGATGTTCCTCCTATTAGCGATAAATTGAACAATGATACTGCCGATGTCAATCCAACGCTCTCAAAGACCGATACGTCGTCATTTTCCCTTTTTGTTCCTAAATAGAATAAATAACCTTGTATTGAGAACCAAACAGAAAATACTATTTTGCTTACTTATTTAAAAAATATTACCTATTCCTATTTCGAAGAATTGAATACTGGATGGATATCCCAATTTCATAAAAGGGTTATTGTCTGTAAACCCATGCCAGTGTATATCAATTCGGTTTTTATCAGTCATGAATCCATTCTTCTTTGTTTTCACATAAACTTCTCCCTTTGAGGGTGGATCCTGATCAATTATGAAGCCATTGCTGCATCTACTCATACTACGATCAGCTGTGATGTTGACACAAATGTAATATAATGTGTTATATTCCATGGGTAATTTGGATGAAATTTCTACTAAGCCACCCGTTTCTCTCTTTGAAACTAAACACTTGTCGTCATTCTCACAATGCAAAGGAACTTGGTCAGATTTGGTAATGCTCCAAACATTTTCCGTTTTTCCCAAACCGACAACAAAAGCGCCAGGTTTGAAAAAATGTGCTTCATAATTAATTTCATTGGCATGCAAATCCTTTAGTTTATTTCCGATATTTCTGGTGTATTTGTACATATCTAATACTGAAAAAAATTCCGACCGGGCATCTAGGTCATAGACAACTCCCTTGTTATAAACGTTCGGATTCTGTAAAACATTGATGGGAGTACACGTCTTAGATACTCTTCCTGACCTACAGTAACCTTCCAAACAGGCTCGCAAGACTCGATGTGGATGAACAGGAATGCTTGTACAGGATCTTATCTGAAAATACAAAGTGATTTGTAATTATAACTGAACTTTGATAAAAGTGAGAAAAAAAAAACAATTACTGTGGTTTCATCAATATTCGCTGAATACCAATTTTCGTGGATTTCGTTGTTTAGTTGATCCATGAAATTAAATGTTAATCGAAATGCAATTTCTATTAACATTTTGTATTGATAGGGTCATTGGCCACGAATTCACCTATCCTTGAAACTGTGATTTTTACTTCATCCACGAAAATTGATACTTTTGAATATTAATGAAACCACAGTAGTTTCAACAGAAATAAAATGGAATAATACTTCTCCTGTGTTGTTGACATGTATTTTGTAGTCAGTTAATTGTATCGATCCATCTGTGTCCCCGTCGGTGAATATCGCCCATCTATAAAACTTTGCAAAGGTATCCAAAGGATATGAACAGTGGAACTTTTGAAAGTGCAATTGAATATCAACACATTCTTCGCTTTTTGAATCGAGCTCAGCTGAAAAGTATCCAAACTCTGGGTCATTCGATTCAAGGTAGAAGCCGTTTGAATATCTGCCATGAATACATTTTCTCCGGAAGCATACACGAAGTAAAATTTTGTAATATCCCTCTGTTAGAATATTATGCACTTCCGTGAACACGTAATGTTTTTGTTTTCCAACGCGTTTTGAAATAACTGATTTGCATACTCCGTTCATTGAATTTCCACATGACAATAACGATAGTTCGTAATGGCTTATATGATGGTCCAAAGTTGAATTTATAAGCAATTTGGCACCAATATCTGTGAACTTATCTTGTACATCCACGTTTTCCTCACATCGGAATAAGTCTACAACGTTAGATTTTAAGTCTGTCAAACTGACAGAAATAGTAAACACTGGCATATGACTATGTGGCATAAATGTGAAAGAATTGTAAGATTTTGAAATAATTGAATCCTCTTCCTCATTGATTGTAAAACTGTCGTCTGATACATCGACAAATGCTGTGTAGACTGATCCAACAACCAGAGGTAGTGATGTGCTTAGGATAAAATTCGTGCCATTTAGAACAAGATTTTCTTGCGAGACCAAATTTGTAGAGGTACACCCTGGGCCATCATAAATTTTGATGAAATTGTCGAAATCGTTTTTGTTTATTTTAACAAAGCCATCACTTGATAAAGTAATACTTCCTCCTAAACTAGACGCTTTCAATAAGACAAAGTATTTTTGATATGGTTGTAAGATTGACGTGTTTTCACAAATAAACACGCCTTTGTTGGAAAAGGACCCGTTTACAGAATGCAGCGATATAACATCATCAGATTCGTGATTCAATCCAACCCCTATCTCATAGGTGAGAGATTCTATGTGCTGTATGCCTCTTGAATATACACAATAGGAGTCTAATGTTAAAGAAACATCTATATCCTCTACATTCTCATCATGTGTACTTGGGATATTTTCAACATCATACACCGTTCCTCGAGTTGGAAGATATTGAGATGGAAGACTAAACTCATTAGAGCGGATATGGCAGACATGTCCTGCATTGTTAAATGCGTGAAACTCAATTTCATAAACACGCCCACTTCCCTTATCTAAGTGTTGAATTTCAAATACAGGGAATGTGATGCAATAGCGTCCAATGGAACAAAAACTACGATTTGTCCATTCCTTAAAATCGGTCATAACTTTTGAATCTTTGGAAACTGGAAAAAGAATGAGATTTGTTAGCAAATGCATTTTTTATTTTGATGATTTCATACTTTTACTATTCACACACGATATTAAAATCATTCGTTGATTATAAAATTATTTGAATTACTGTATAAAGGGTTCTTTTCGCGCCTTGTTATTTTAGCCCTTCTACACTTGCAAACGGTTTTGCCCCGTCTTAAATCGCCCACAGACTAGCTTGTGTACTAAATAAAAATAGCTTGGAACATTGGAATTCCCCCTGTCTTAAATTTGACCGCTGACAACGAGGGCGAATGAGCCAAAATAAAACGGGGACGAATATTTACCTGTAAAAAGTATTATTCTAAAATACTATAGTTTTTATATTAATTTACATGTACAACTTATCAAACTGCCGTCAATTTGTCTTAAGAATGAAATGAAACATGTTCATACAAAGCGTAATCAACTTGATCGTGACAACCTCATTTGACGTGTGACTTTTTGATATATAGGTATTGTTATATTAACTTTAATGGTGGCCGTTTGCTTACCAAATCCGCGTTTTCTATTTTTCTTTGAATTAGCAAAAAATTGGTTGTTGTAATAGAACGACTGAATTTAATTCACTTATTCGTGAATACAAGAATTTGTGACTCGTTGATCATGTTTTTCATAAAATTTGTGTCACAAACATATCAGCTAGAATCGGCAAACAATTCGTAGGAACGAAGGAAATGAATTACAAAAAAACTTAGTGATTCGGTTTCCTTAAATAGTTTACTTAAGTAATGCTAGAGATCATATGTTATCAGAGTGAAAAGCGTTATAGCCCTTGAGAAAATGAAGGAATTTTAGTAAGAGTAAATTATTACTACTGTAAAATCAACTTCACTGTCCATTTTTTTTTCTCAGTTTTACTGCCATCAAAATTATAACGAATTTGATAACTGTTGAGTATCGTAAGAATTATTGTGATTACTTTCGGTGGGTATTTTTTTGCTACCCTTTCCTTCATAGTTCACTGACTTGTTTTAGATAGCAGATGCATTTGCCTACGATACGAAATGATAATTTTACATGCAATTGATTTAGTTTTTACTTGGATTAGATAGCCAATCCATTTGCTTTGACACGACTTTCGTATCATAGTCTTTACGAGACGATGAGAATAGATAGACTGGCTAGAGATAGATCAACTGATTTACATCAAGTGAGAAACAAATGAGTTATTTTGGTGTTTTACCAAGTCTGTAGTAGATTTTCCGAATGATTCCGATTTGTTCATTGTCTTCAAAGTCATCAGAAGACCAAGATGCTACGACTAAACCATTTGCTAGCTCTGTGGTAGGTTTGTTGATACACAAAGGTGGAGTTTCATCAATTATGACTGGACCTACTGACATCACTGTCTCTTTGCTCGCTTTGTTAACTGCTTTTACGAAAAGAAAGACAATGCTACTTCCTGCTAATCCAGGATGCCTAAGACGATAGAACGCATTGTGGTGAGTTTTGGTATAGCCAGAAACGTCAGGAGATACGACAGAAGAAGTTGAGGAACCAATTCCAACGAAAACATCTTCAATCTGACTCTCAGCATCACTAATATTCCAAGAAATATCCAGAAAATCGTTTCCAAGATAGAGATACTCATTCCTTAAAGAAGGCAACACACATATGTCGCCAGGAACACTTTTCATTCGAGTTTCCGGTAGTGCATGAAGCAGTGGAGTGCTTTGATTTAAAAAACATGTTTTATTGCAGGTAACTCGTGTGCGCCTTAAATCTTCGCTCACATACCAAAAGGAATTATTTATACAACCAATTGAAGGGATTGTCTTTAAATTTCGAACAGAAAGGTTTGAAATAACTGGTGGAGTTATGTCCACAAGGAAACCATCGCTGCATCCTACGTTAGAAGGTTCCATGGCATTGTTAAAAGCAATAACTGAAGAATACATTTTTTTCTCAAATGTTATTAATACATTTATACTCAGATCTTCCGTGTCGTAATACTCAAAGTTAGAACTACTGGGATGCCATAACTCTTCTAAACTCAAACATGAATTAGAAAGTCCTAGTCGATAAAATTTTATACCACTCTCATGGTCTATAAATCCGTCCCAATTAATGGTAATGTTTGGTTCGGAAATGTAATCGATATCAGAGGAACCTTGACTCCCTTCTCGAACAACGCCCGTTTCTGGGGCTGACTCGTCAACAAGAATGGTAACGCTTTCTGTAGTTCGTAGTGCAGCATGATTAACTACCTCTAACTCGATTACGTATTTTCTATGATGATCTCCAATATGCGTGTCATTTACAACCAGGGAATTCATGACAAGAGTGTAATTCATCAACTGGCATTCTCCTACCGAGGGACAATAGCAGTTTAGTTCAATGGAGCAGTTCTTAAAAAGAAAACACTTGCCATTAGAATTTGAACTAAATAAGTTATAATTTGAGGACTGGATGGGTGTTGACATTTTTAGGCTATAACTTTTTGACGAAAAGTTCTATATAAAGATATAAGAACATGTTCAAATTCTTAGCTAAAACATTTAGTTTTTTTACTTAATGATAGTTCATCCAAAAATATTTTAAACTTAAAGCAGATCTGATGATTATATAAAAGAACTGCGAACGCAACCGCCCGTTTCTCGCCTACATTTTACATCCAAATATTTCTGAAATCATGTCAGATATTCAAAAACTTAGTTTTCTACTAAAAAGTATAATCAATCCTAATCAATTTATATCAAAATAAAATTTGTAATCAAATTATTCATTTTTAAACAAAAGTTTTGCTAACACGGGGTCTAAAAAAAATCATTGAAATCGGTCTCTATGAGTGAGGTAAATATTATTAAGCGGCCAATATGTGCATAAAAACTTAATAATAACATATTTACGATTTATATTAAAATAAAATTTCATATTAATTTATATCTGTTAATTAGTTTTCAAAAATTTACAAGGCAAAATTCTTTTTTTGGAATGTATTGCGGTCTGTAGACATATGCCCGCCCCCCCCCCCCCCCGGGAAACAACAAACCCTTTGGTAAAAATATGCTAAATAACAATAATTAAAACCCCTCAAAACGGAATTTCCGTTTTCCGTAATTTTCTATTATGAAATGAGCTATTTTAACCCAAAATACAAAGTTATCTCTCTTTGTTTGACCAAATCATTTATATTAAATGAAAATATACATAAATGTTTACATTATCATAAAAATTAACTTTAATTAGACAACTTTCAAAAAATGACTTTTAGTTAGGCAGCTAGACAATGCTATCGTTCGCAGTCCTTTGTTCACCATAAAGCCTCTTTCATGACAGACTGTTCGTTATCGTACAAAATATTAAAAGTAGATACTTACCGCGATGGAGTAAACACCAAGAGCCCCATTTCCAAATACAGAATGGTCTTCTTCATTTCGTATGGACCAATGCACACTGACCAACCCACTGTGAACATCAAATGCCTTGAATTGTAATGTCATAGCAGATAGGTCCTTCATGTTATGAACAAATATTTCTTTTGTACCGTCACGTACTAGCCACGCATCGCTTATTTCCGGGGGGGAGGAATCAATGTGATGAACAACGGTTTCTTCTATTTGATGACCTATAATATCATTGGCACTGATTTTAAATGTAATTGTATTTCCATCGCTAACACCAGATATTGGAACACAAATATTTTCCTCGGGAAAATTTGGTGTTAACTGGTCACTAATTATATCTACCAGATCTTTTTGTATCGTATAACGAAAACTGGTAATGCCGTGAATATTTAATGTTCCCGTCACTGGAAATTTTCCCGTTGTCTGTTCGTACACCCCAGTAAAATGGTTGTGTACGCCAGTGGCAATGGGACTTAGCGGATTATAATGCACAAATTTGTCATTATAATATCTGTTGGTCCAGTTATAGCACAAGATGCCGTGGTTAGTTTGCCAAAGAAAATTTGTTTTTGCAGATGCTGATATTACCTGCAAAACATAATTTTTGTGTACTTTTATTTTTGATGATGCGTCATAGAGAACAAACCTTCGAGCCTGTCTTGGGTTAAGAGCGACGTCCACTACTTCTACTGCAACGCCATAGAGAATAGGGTCATTTGTATGTGGAATATCTATAACAGTGTTACTGCAGTTGTGGCAAACAGTTTTAGGGATTTTCGAGTTATGTTTCATGTTTAGGGTACCATTGCTATATTCCATTTCATGAAGAGTTATTTCCAAATGACTTATCCCTGAAGCAAATATTGAAGTTGTTCCAGCAATATCTACATCTTCCCAACCTGGAAAAGACACAAATAAAGTGGAAGCATTGGTTATTTCGACAGCAAGTTGAAGTGGAGAATAGGTGCATGTCCCAAAGTCTGAACAATGACGTGGAGCTTGGTCGTCATAGAAGTAACAAAGGGTCCTCTGGGCCGTTGTTGTTCCATAGTGATAAGACTTTGACTCGAAAGTAATGTATCCACCAGCATATGCGTCGTATTTCAAACAAAGCCTTCAAACAAGAATACAAATTTTCTTAAGAACACTAGCTCAAAATAATTCATTTACCGGTAAGGTAACACATAATTTATCAATTAATCATTAATCAAAATACACATTATTTCGAAATGCAATTAATATAGCAGTCAAAGGACATGTAAACATTCATCTACAGTTAATATATCGTAATTCCTTTAACGCCGAGAAGAAACAGGCTACCTTGCGAATTCATATTTATTAAAAAGAAATACCTTTCACTGTCCAAAAGTATTACGGAATTCGTCAGCTTAACATCCTTTGCTATATGAGGTTCGTATTTAGATGTTACTTTTACAGGACTATACTGTATGTTAACATCCAAACCTAATTTAAACATAAAACCAACAAAATAACTTTATACAGTTGTTAAAGAAAGTGAAATAAAGTATGTAGTTTTAAAACTTATTACCTGTTTTTGTTCGTTTAAGTATTACAACTCCAGCAGTAAGTACACCAAAATGAAAGTCTAAATGAGAAGCGCTTGGACTATACTTTGTGTATTGGGCGGAAATCATTAAATGAGTGTCAATATGTTCTGGTTGATATTTTCCGTAAAAATCTTGTTGGTTAAGGCATTGGGACGATCCAATGGTTGGAGACTGTGCTTTTTCTCCATTGCTGTCTCTAATTTCCATTTCACAGGTAACAAATTCAGGCACAGTATAACCTATTAGAAGTAAAAAAAACTATTTTAAATTATCTGTGTTTGTTAAATTTATGCTCAAAGGACTATCAGTTCGATGAGTCCTTACCTATACAAAGACCTGTTATAAGTTTTGAAACTTTAGCATGTAGATCAAAGTAGTCATTGGATACCACATGGTAATCAGCATTCGGGTTTCTTGCAATTGTTTGAAGATTGGGCGAGTCTTCGTCATTTCCTATTCCCATAGCAAAGACGTACACATTAGCTGTATGAATTGCAGCTGATGCACTATATACAGCAGTATTTGATTTTCCATCGGTGAGAACTATAACAATGTCGAGTGTATCTTTAGGATTTGAACCCATCATATTTCGAGCTTCGTTTAGAGCATTAGCAATATCCGTTCGACCTTCACCTCTGAATGGAGTTCCAGCGATGGCTGACTTTACAGTCGCTTGGTCAGTGTGTGAACCGAAGTTAAATCGTGTGGAAACAGTTGAACCGAAAGTCATTAATGCAACTCTAGTTTCATATTGACCAATCGTTAAGCAATCTACCAGTTTTTTAGCAACACTCTTTGCGTAGGTGAAACCGGCATTGAAGACACTAGCAGAGTCATCAATAAGAAAAAGGATATCCGTTTTTGTGCATTCTGAAATCATAACATGAACTATTAATAATTAAAAGCAAAAGTCAAAGATAATTTTACATTGAACACATACTTATTCATAAATACTTTGGAATCTTAATTGTTTATTGATTCATACTTCTTTGGTCGACTACTGATCCTATTACGCAGTTTAATCCACTGCATGCACAGCTAGATGAAAGGGAAGGTCTGATGTCGGCTACAGAAGAGAAAAGCGAATGTTTTAAATAAAGTGAGTCTCGATGATTTTGACATAGATATACCTACGCTCTGTGATCCAAATTGTTTTTAGAGTTGGCATTGTCAAATAAATAAATAAATGGCGATTAAAGGCAAGTTTTAACTACGTCCTTTACAGATTCTACAATTTTAATAAAAAACAAAAAGTTCAATTGATTTTATTTTAAAATCTATATATACAAGGCTTCATAAATATGCATTATATAACAAAACAAATTCTTTTTTGTGTTCCTTATCTCTGCATATTTAATCTGAAAATAAAAATTAGAGATATATAAATTTAAAACATAAAATAGCTCTCTCTCTCTCTCTCTCTCTCTCTCTCTCTCTCTCTCTCTCTCTGTGTATTTCCAAACGACTTTGATTTAAGATAAACTAAAAACCTATTACGCTATTTATTTACTTATCCAAATTAATCCTATTATAGAATATTATAGAATATAAAAATACCTGGTTTCATGCAGATAAAACCATACTGTGTCTTATCGCACCCTTGGTCATTCCAATTATCATTTCCCTGTCCATGCAATAAAGCCAAGCAGCGTTATTATTGTTATTGGGTTCACCTACAATCAAAAGGATTTCATCAGGCAAAGAATGCACTACAGTGTATATTATACGTAATCATGATACATGGCTTTGAAGGTGATATCCCAGAAAAGTTGACCCGAGGTGTCAGGAAAGTCCTTGCGTGTAATGTCATCAGATGCCGAATGCATAGAGCGACGTAACAAATCAGATTTAGGGATCAAAAAATCGTCTTTTCTCAAGCCTGTTTAATAATATTTAGATTTATGCTTAGCTAAGATTGCTTATTTATGTTCATCAACAAACAATTATGCTAGAAACTTCGTTTAACTGCCACAAACCTTTAAAGCTATTTAAAATCATTGAAAATACGCTCATTACATGTTGAACTAGTTTGTGTAAAAAATACAAAGCTATGTACTTTTAATTTAAATTTAAGTGTGTATTTCTTTACATAAATAGCGTTATTTAAAATGAATTACAACATTTTTTAGCATTAATATTACAAGAAGATAAACCTAATAAGGTTAAAGACCGTTTATGATCTTTTGGCGATTAACAACATTGCAGATCTGTGAGGTAACGAGTTAACCTCAACAAACTTTCAAAAATGTGATGTTGTATTGATTAAAATTTTAAAATAAAACACCTATTTCAATGTTAAGCTGCTTTCTGTCAATAATAGAAAAAGACGTCAACCATTAAACAGTTTTCTGACTGTTCTGTTTATTCAAAATTAGATTCAGCGAAACGTTAGTGTTGGGAGTCTGATTCTGTTTGCTTGATTTAACTTTTAGTTAAAATGAAGACTATCGAGCAAAACTTTGCCGCGGATAAAAAATTTATAGTTGTGGGGACTAAGAACTTATATTCACCGCAGTGATACTGAGTATTAAAAAACCGTACGTAATTTTTAAAGATGTAAAAGTTTCAAATATGAATACGAATTATCTAAAATTTCCTACTGCTCATAACGCACTTTCGAGGACTCTCCTTTTTTAAATCGAGCCTTCTTACAGTTTTATATAAATGATCTACAATATAATTTCTCTCTATACATTTCTCCTCAATGAAATGGTATAAATAATCGATTGGAAACTACGTGAAATGTGTAATAACGTTCCGGTTTCTTACCTGGTGACCATTTCCTGATATTAAATCCATCTTCTGAGTCCATCCATACCCACGATCCCTCAACGTCACCGTCAGATCCTCCTACCCACACGTCACCGCCTGCCATTACTATACAATGTACTACATTAAGTAAATTCCTTCACGTTTACAAGGTCAAAGGAATTAAAAACGTATTCGTTATCATTTTAGGATTGTTTCTACATTTAGAACGGGAGCAGATGCAAACGATAACATAATTATAGTATTAATGGTAAAATATTGATAACTTTATGGAAACAATTATTTTGGTAAAGTCTGAATAAGGAATATATGTTTTTGATAATAAAAAATCAAACCATTTATACTAAAGAAAATAGTACTATAAATACAAATATGCCTATTGCCCAGTAAATTACCGTGAGTCTGTAAAAATGTCTGGACATTATCATCTGGTATACTAGCGAGAGCGCCGCCTTTAATTTTACAGTAAGTTCGACTTTTGTTAAAATTGTAAAACTTTTGATACATCGTGTAGCAACTGTTGTTATGATACATCCAACCGCTTTCGCATCGGTTGCAAAACACTCCTGGAACAAAAAATGAAAACCGATATAGATAAAAATTATGAACGGATAAGCATTTTACTGGATATATTGGGTTTATAGCATCAATATATTTACACATCTATCATGCAAAGATACATGTGCACGAAATTTTTAAAACAAAATATGAATTTGTTTTGTTTGCATTTTCGAAATGTGTTATTTTTAGTAACAAGACAGACAGTGGAAGAGCTAGTATTTAAACATGTTCAATATCCTGCCTAGCGTCTGAATTGTCGAAACATTTAAAAAATAAGGAATCGTTCTTTGATTATTATGAGGTTATAATTTTGGTCTTGGCGTGATCAAATTCAAAAAAGCCTGAAGGGCTTTATGATAGATTTGATCACGTCCCGACCGAAAATATCACCTTAAATTTTATTTTCACACTCCTTCTATCATCTGTTAATAAAAAAAATAAAACCCTCAATACTGATACAAGCCATGAAATGCGGCTGTCATCTTTTATGTATGCGTTCAATGCTTTGACAATAGCTTTGTTTAAAGTTTTTTAGAATATTGAATAAGACAACCAATGGTTTGTCTGCATCTAATTAAATATTCTCTAAAAAAGATTTAAACAGCTTTCGTTTTAGATTTTGCGATGCTAGTTTCACATTGTAATTTTTAAAATACTGGGTGGGTGAATTTACAAAATTTACAATATGACAACATCATGACAACATGTACTTTCTTTTCTTTGATTTGAATCAGAAAATTTCATTTTGAAACCTGAAAGACTTAGGAACTGATCTACCTTAAAACTCTAGGAATAATTTATCTTTCCATAAAATATATATAGTTAAGAAATGAAAAATCTAAATATTTAAGATGTAAAGTTTAAATACTTTCTTGGTTTTTATACAAGGCTCTTCTTCTCAATTGTTTTAATACATATTTAAGTAACTCAATAATTCAACAGATTGGGTGGGTGGGAAAGTTGATGGTACAAACCTTACTTTGCACACTACTGAAGTCTTCATGAACACATTTTGATTTTTATTTATTCTTACCGGTCATTTGAAGGAATGTGAAAATTCCAAAAGCAATTATATGAAATGTCCTTGCAGCCATTCTTGTTGTTAGTAAGGTCTTGGTATTTCCAATGACTTTTTGAATTCCGTGTAAATTTACTTCCCTGTGCAATTTAAAACTCTAGCATTGCAATTGACGCAATCAGAGCAATTGTTTTTATTCTTTTAATCAAATTGAGAGATCTCAAATGATATGTAGAACAAGGCAAGTAAACCGCAAAGTATTATCTTTTTATTTAATGTTGATTTAAAATTCTAACCACTTTGTTGCATTCTGTATTCTGTTTAATGTTTTATTGTGAAAACCATTTATATTTTTGGGGTACAGTTTATTATAAGTACAGTGGAAAATATTTAATATAAAAAAGTTGGAATTGGGGAATGGTTAAACTAATATTGGTGGAGCATTGTTGCATGCATTCACTTGCAATGAGTCGCTTCATAATGTTGTCATATTGTAAATTTTGTATGTACAATATGTATATGACATTGTAACCGTTACGCTGGCATTATACTTGAAGCGGTTACTTCGGATAGCAAAAATGATTAACATTTATCTGAAGATAATGAATTAAGGATTTTTCAACTGCAATCTTAGAACCTATACGATTGAGAGATAAAAATAAATTTGATATCCTACCTGATGTGTGAATGTTCCTTTTTGTGAGAGTTTCTTCACCTTCTTTCCAATTCCAATATGACATCAATTCTCTGGGTCAAGTGGAGACGCCAACCACGACGGTTTAGAGAAAAGTTTCACGTCATAGAAAATGAATTTTTCATTATATGTACATGCTCTACCGTTACATTTCAAAATACCATAGCGTCTCTGATCCAATGTCATTTCAGAATACATGTATTCTATGTGTTTTACGTATGCAACACAAGCAAGGCTGATTAAAACTGGGTGCAAGTATTTTTTTAACGAGACTGTTTCAAAGCCCCTGGATATATTAGCAGCGTCACATTTCCTTATATATAATAGGAATAAAACAAATCCAGATAATCTTGTGCATCTCGATTAAATTAACTTGAAATTATAAGGTAACATGTGGTGACATCAATATTCGCTGAATGCCAATTTCGTAGATTTTGTTGACGAAATGTTGATGAAATGATTTACAAATATTTCTTTGTTCACTTAAATAGAAATTGTGACAACATAATTTACGGACAGACTTATTTTAAATAATTTACGTATCCTCTTTTGGTCAATTTCACTTAAATTACAAAACAAGTTGATGCTCACGAATCCTGATGAAACACATTACATGTTTATGTCCACTTAGTGGTCAGTCAACTTTAAGAAAAGTTAAATGGACATGGTGACGCACAAACCCAGGATTCAGCAAATATCAATCCAATTGTAACTATTTTTAGACAGAAATCGCAATCACTTGACACTTAACCAATGTCCAAAACAACTCGGTTTGCTTTCATGTGCTATTTCCGGATGAGTTTTAATGACCTGTAAATTAATTGGTGATGACTTATGATGCGCAAAACCTTCCGTATGATGAAATCTTGTGTAGCTCTTTTTATTTCCGTTGCCATAATCAAAAGTAAAACATCTATCTTGAGTCACCGTGCCACTTTAACAATCCCCTGTGTTTAAAGCAGCAACAAACGGCGGATTTCCAATATGTAATGTGTAATGTACGATATCTTAAAAGCATTCGACCCAAAAAGTGAAATGAACATTATATCCTTTCAAAGTATTCTTCGCGGTTTGAAATACATAATTTCAATCGCTGAGTCCATTTTTGAAATGCGTCACAGTACGCTGACTTAGGTAGACCTATAAGGCAGTCGCTAATGCCCAAGCCGAGGGTGTTAGGACGTGTAACAACGACTAGATAAGAACTTCTGAAGTTTTGGAAAAAGGAAAAAAGTTGCATGGTGCTAGACCTGGAGAATGTGGTGTGACAAAACGGCAATCTTCTCCAACTTAAAAAATTGCTTCACAAGCTTAGATGTATGTGACGGAGCATTATCACGAACATGCCTATATCCTGACAGGGCGTAATTTATGATATTTTTTCAGCTTTTTAGCGTAACTTCCACGTTTCGTCATCAGTAACAATATTTGCAATTGTCCTTGATTGGATGTAGGAAACATTTCCACCAATTGCTTAGCGGGTTGTACTCGTACCCGTTTTTGGTCATCGGCCAATATATGCGGTATCGATCTGGCAGAAATCTTGCGTATTTCAAAATATGCTTCAAAATGAATTGCAGATACACGATTCGTTATATGTTATTAGCTTTGGCAATGTCACAAATCGTGTATCTGCCGTCAATTTTAAATTATTTCTCTGGCTTTTGAGACATTTGCCTTGCCTGCTACAGCAATAGGTCGGCCAAATTCTGCTGCTTCTTTGACAGACTCTGTGCCAGTCAGAATTTTTTTTCTCCACGTAAGAACTGTCTCTTAAGATATCTAATAATACTCATAAACTTTCCTTATTCAATAAAATTCTGCATTACCAAATGACCGAATAAAAACACAAGCGGGCTGACGGACGTACAATTTAATTTTACAACTTTAAACATCACTCTTTACCGAAAAATAGTGTGATACGTGTTCTGGTATAAAGTATCATTTACTTGCGTTCTATTAAATTTAAAACAATTTGTTTCATTATGTTCTTTTTATTTAAAGATTTAACATTCCTGAAATATCATATGGATTCATTCATTGGGAATGTTTGGTTTAAGAAAAACATACTGACCTCCCTTCATGCAAATGTATCCATTTATTTTGTGGTCGCAAGGTAGATCATTCCATTTGTTCCCCTTGTCATGGTAGAATTGCAAACAGTCTTCATTGCCGTTTTTATTGTTAGGTTCACCTGTTTAAAAGTAAAATATTTAGGTGAAGTCATTATTCACTTTTGAAGGGACACTATGTGGTAAAATATTGTTCTGATAATCAATGCATCTTTCATTCTAAAAAGAATAATCAAGAGGTAGCTGAAGATGAATATGTGGAATACTTGTTCAATACAGGCATGGTAATGTTAGATTTACAAAAAGCTTTTGATACTGTTGACCATACAATTTTATGTGACAAACTAGAAGTTTTAGGTGTTCTATCCACTGAATGGTTTAAATCTTATCTGTCATGTAGACAACAACAACTTTCTGTCAATAATATTTCCTCTGATTTTCGTCTGATTAATTGTGGTATTCCCCAAGTAGTATTTAAGGTCCTCTTTTACTTTTCATATATATAAACGATATGGCCGCCAGTGTTGATGATGACTGTAAACTTATTGCGTATGCTTACGATAGTGCTATTTTTTATGCACACAGAGATCCTGATATTAATGCACAAAAACTGGGCAGTGTTCTTGAAATGTGTTCTTCATGGTTAGTGGACAACAGATTATAGCTTAATCTTGGCAAGACGGAATTTATTTTATTTGGTCCACCAAGAAAACTAAGAAATGTTACAGATTTTAAAATTCTGTGTAATGGTCAATGTTATTAAAGGTTCTGACAGTGTCAAATACTTAGGAATCTGTACTGACAAGTTTCTCAAAAATATTGTTTTAAGCATTATTCAAAAAGTAAACGCTAGACTTAAATTTTTATACAGAAATGCTTTTTTGTCTTAGTACACAGTCCAGAAAGAATCTATGCTCTGCCTTGATACAATTTTTTTACTATGCTTGTTCTTCTTGATATTGTGGAATAAACAAACAACTCAAGCATAGATTGCAAGTTACCCAGAACAAAGTTGCAAGATTCGTTAAACCTGGGTCCCAGAGACAGTATCTCTTGTAGCATCTTAGATTATTTAAGTATGTTAAGAGTTGAAGATAGTAGAATTGTCCAATTAAAACTCAACCATGCTTTTAATATATACCAAGGCAATGCACCAGCATATCTTAATGATCATCTTGTATTGAATAACAATATTACAAGAAGTACAACCAATAAGAATTTTATTATACCTAAGATAAAAGGTAAGGAGTCTTCATGTTTATTCTACAATGCTATCAACGACTGGAATGCATTGCCTTTGGAGGACAAAACAATATTTGAGAAAACCGTAAAATCTTTCTTGTCTACTAATGCAAGAGATACTATATGACTGCTTGTCCAAATTCATCTTTAACTTATGTATTATTATTACTTTTAAGATATTAAAATAATAAAGAAACATGTCATTTTTCAAAGCACTATGCTATATTCCTTTTCAGTATCCTGCCTAAATTCCATAATGTAAATTTGTAGTGTTAACAAAGCTTTTATGGGCTATCCTAAGGTAATAATTATCATTTGTATGTTATGTAATCTATATAATAACAATATTGAACAAACTGATTCCTATGTACTTGCATAGTGTTCTGATAATGTCTGTTTTTAGACGGGGTCACGTGACCCCGTCTATTGGAAGTCTAAAACCGGAAGGCACGCGTAGAACACATGAATTAAGTCTACGCGTAAGAAAATAGTGCAGAAAGTTTTCATGCATTTCAGTAAATATGTATTGTAAAAACACGCATTAAATCTTTTTAAGTCCTCTGTGTATAAACAAAATTCTATTAAGAAAATAAACAAATAGTTTTATTGATGAAAATATTCTTGCTCGGGTTCAAATGTGGAATGAGTTACGTAACTGAATGCACAGCGCCGTTGACGATTCAGTTGGTGTAGGTGAAATCGAAATTAAAGTTCCCAATGAAAAGCTGTGAATTTTATTTTGACAATCTTTCACCTTAATGCTACCAAACTTCATGCGCAAGCCGAAGTTAAAAACGGGACGGGTTACACACAGATGTTTTACAAATTGAATAGGTGTTTCATTGGCTTCCAGTCTACTTGCGGTGTGACTGCTGTTCGTCTCTAAAGGATTTTTGTACAAAGAAAATAAAAACAAGTCTGAATTTGCCTTCTCGTTCGTTGGCTCTTTAGTTGATTAAACTGAATTTAAATTTTAAACAATGCATTGTAAGCAAAATCTATAATAGACTATACATTTTTAAAGGTTTATACATCATTTAATATATACAATCTTATCGATTGAAGAACCAAATTAAATGTTAATGTTCATGTTTTTCGGCTTAGTTGGAATCAGGCTTGGGGTGAATTACATTGTAAAATAATGCATTACATTACCATTACTTCATGAATTAGGGCATTAAATTACCATTACCATTACTTAATTTTCTTGATGTAATGCATTACATTACCATTACATGAGTAAAGTAATGCATTACCATTAATTTGTGAAAAGTCAATAAGTTTTTAAAAAGTAATTTAAAAACTAAATAAATATTTCATAAATAAAAGATGCGTAAAATATTTACAGGTTCATGTTCATGTTCATGTTCACTATCAGTAAAAAAAAAATATTTCTAACGTCAGGTGCCTGTGTTTGTTATCGGTATACAAATGTTCATGCACTTTGTTTGTTAATTCAGCAGTTCGAGAGTTTTCGGGGTTTTCATAAAACTTTTATTACGGATACCGTCCAACTTGTGGATTTTCCCTTGGATCACAAAATTGAATAAATCTAATGATTAAAATTATCTACCTTGATATAGTTGTTTGATATTCCCGGTTAGTAGTAATTTTTAAAATTTTTCCTTGGGGTCTTATTTTACATAATATACCATTGTGTCAATTTTCTACAATTATGAAGGCCGGGATTGAGAAAAATTTAGACAAAGTATCAGAAAATTGCAAAAAAGCCGAATTAACCTAGATTGTAACAACTAATTCAAACTCATAAATTTTGGAAGCATATTCGAGGAAATCCAGGACAATTACAAATTCAAACTTTCAAGACCCCCGTCTTTCAGTACTCTCAGTACTTTGATTTATTTGTGTAATCATGGCATTCTATGATATATTTACCTACATAAAATGAAATGAAATGAAATAATCTAAATAAATCTAAAAATTTTACACCATCGCTTAATCCTAGCCAAAAAATTGAAGTTTGCTTTTATGGAGATCTTGAGGCCATGGATAGAGAGTTCTTTCGATATAGATATATGATTATCAAATACGCGAAGTATTCGATATTTTACAACCTGTGAATTTTATTTCCCTTAATATTTGTACTTGACTGTACTTATGACACCGTGAAACTAATAAAAATCTCTTTTGGTTTACCTGAATTCCAATTACTGTATTTAAAAGGATCATCGCCGAATAGCCACACCCAAGTTCCTTCGTGGCTCTCGTCTGTCCCTCCGATCCAGGCGTCCCCAGCGCTCATCACTACAAGCAAACGTACCATTAAAACACTGGAAGAAAACTACAGTCATTCACTTACAAAAAAACTACTTTTGGAACTTCCGAGGTTGGTGATGTGCATCAAGGCACGCAGTTTTTAAAGAGGGGACTCAACTTTACTCCTTTTCAACTTTAATCCCGTAATAAAACTACAGAAAGCTGTAACAAAGTCGTACCGTGTCGTCTTAAGGGGAAGCAAAGCAATGCAGCAGCGAAGTGGAGGCATCGCTGTACTAATTCTTGGGGGGGAAACAGCCCGCCCGATGTCGAGGAGCAAATTCGGACTTGAAAAAAATAATGGCGTCTTTGTTTGAGAAGTTTGAGAATACTATCATCCAGAGAATGTCAACAGTAGCAACATATTTTAAAGATTCGCGACATCAAAAGCGAATTTATAGAGATACAAAAAAACTTTACTTAATTAAACTAACAGATTTACAGAACTTGAGTCGGACAAAGGACAGGGGGGGGGGGGGGGCTGTAAAAAATTAATGAGTTTGAAAACAAACTAGAAGTAGTTGAAAATTAGCTTCGAACTAGACGGAGTCACAGACTCGGACAGCAGCGCGCCAGTAAAGAGGTTTACATAAATTCCTTCTTCCCGCGATCGGTGAGGGACTGGAATCGTGCAGCAGAGCCAAGTTACAGCAGCACATACAATGTACCATAGAAAAGTTCAGGACCAGACTTTCTAGTGTCCTCTGGAGTCAGCTGCAACCATGGTAGACAAAAAACTCGGAAATAGTTTTAACAGAAGTATAACTTTAATTCCTCCATTACATTGGATTCTATTTCTATTCAGAATGCTCAAAGGATTCCGCGAAACTCAGATTATGTGTACAAGCCCTCTACACATTAGGCTATAATTGTGCTTTTTTGTAGAATGAAGGAAAGAAATTACATTACTTCTAAGTGCTGGCAGACACTCATGCCCAAAGGAAAAGTTGTTTATACTTCTCATATAATCCCAAAGGTAAGTTATTATTTAGACTGTAAACTGTTATATTGTATTCTTAAAAGTATAATGCATTGATTACACTCGACAACTTCAACGTTATAGCCAGTTTACAGTTTTTTCATTAAAAAGTAATATCTTGAGGATATCAACATGTCTTAAAATCTATTTTTAACCTACTTGATCATTATTGGTGTGTAACAATAAACGTCAATATATTTGACTGCATTGCAAAAATATTAAAATTCACCGTACCCCTGCTTTGCAGGAAAGCTTGAACACCGGAATCCTTTACAGATGCGAGGAAAGCTCCACGCAGCCTACAAGCCCCTCTAGCGTTGTTGCCCGAGATTTCCCCAACGGACCTCCAGTAGCATCTGGATCGGTACAGCAACCAGCCATAGTCACAGGAGAATGTTACACCAATCACAACTGCAATACAACGGGAAATCAGAGCGTACAAAAAAGCAGGCGTGCTCAATGAGTATGTACAAGACGTCTTGCAAAAAATCATATACAAAAAAAACCAATGAAGTCTACGCAGCGGCAGTGTTTACAGTCTTTTATTTTCCCATTCTCTTTCTGGATAAAAATATAACTATCAAACAGAGAATTTATTTAACTAAGCATGCGTGTATCTATCACATTGTGATATAGTTTTCAATATTACATTATTATAGAGGCCCCTCCCCCCTCCTTCTTGAAAACCACCATGAGCAAGTTTAGAGGCAATTCAATTTTTTCACGGCCTTGTTGGGTGACTTTACCCAGGTAGGCTGGTTTTGTAATAAGACACTTCCCTAGGAAGGTTATTTAAATAGTCACCTTTCTCTCTGACCGTCAACCTCCGTGGGTGGTTTGGGTTTTATTTAAATCGACAATGTACAATACATGTGTATTTTTTAAAATCGGACTGCACGCCTGTCACGTTTTTTAACTCATTTAGGCAATAAAAATGGTAGTGTTTTAAGAACTATGTATCCCTAAAACAGATCTGTATTCAGTAAATTACCTGACAATTTTTGGCCCTTTTTTTCAAAACGAGTGTATACGACATTAACAATATAGTAGTAATCATATCCGTTGATACACGCACGCATGCAAACGCACGCACTAGAATGAATGGTTTATTATTTCAAAGGGTTTTTTTTAGGAGCAACTTTTTTCATACAAAGAACTATATATGATATTAGTCAAATTTTGCCCCCATAATTCGCTAATTTTAAAGTGATTCAGGTACATTAATTTGTTGTGTTATTTTATTAAAGAGTTGACATAAAATATGTTTTTCACCTATTTATTTGATTTATTTGCACTCACTGGCAGTTTATGACGTCAGAAGTGATGTTTTTTTTTATAATTCAATCAAAATCAGTCAAAAATTGACATTTTTCTTATCTTTTTTCGAATCGGAAATAAAGAGCGACTCTTTGAACAAGAACGAACTTTTTGTCACTTATAAGTACTGGAGAGATACAAGAATCTACACTACCTGAGGATGCTTCCACACAAGTTTCAGCTTTCCTGGCTAATAAGTTTCTGAGTAGAGGATTTTTAAAAATTTACTCTATATATTCCTATGTAAAACTTCGAGCCCCCATTGTGGCCCCACCCTACCCCCGGGTGTCATGAATTTCACAACTTTGAATCTACACTACCTGAGGATGTTTCGACACAAGTTTCAGCTTTCCTGGCTTTGTGGTTCTTGAGAAGAAGATTTTTGAAAATTTCTCGAAATTTTTCATTAATTTCTAATTTTCTCCCCTTGAAAACAGGTGTGACCCTTAATTTTCACAACTTTGAATCCCCTTTGCCTAAAGATTATTTGTGCCAAGTTTGGTTGAAATTGGCCCAGTAGTTCTTTAGAAGATGTTGAAAATGTGAAAAGTTTACTGACAGATGGACAGACGGACGACAGACAAAATGTGATCAGAATAGCTCACTTGAGCTTTCAGCTCAGGTGAGCTAAAAAGAAATGTTTTCATAATGAGCAAGACATTTCTAGAAAATAAACTTGATGTGGAAAGTCTCGCTTATAAACTGATAAAGGAAAAAAGAATGGCTATTTACTGCTTCTTCATCTATACATTTATGTGCACACAATTTAGTAAACCTTATCCCTGGGGACACTCCTTATAAAGCCAGTCATCCGGGGGAAAGTTTCCCCATAAATTCAGTCCTCGGGGGAAAGCTTCCCAATAAAGTCAGTCCTTGGGGGTAAGTCTCACTATATAGCCAGTTCTCTGGGGGAAAGTTTCACAATATAACCAGTCTTCGGGGGAAATTAAGTCTCAATATTAAGCCAGTCCTCGGACTATATTGCCAGCCTTTCGGGAAAAGTCTCAGTATTGCCCCAGTCCTCCGGGGTAAAATATAGGTACAGAAATGCTAATCTTATGTTCAACGAATGTTGGCTTAGAGTGCCCAATGAAAGAATTTCTTTTGAAATTTAAAAGTGAATCATAGGCACATTCACAAAGCAGATTCACATTTAAGTGCAGCTGAAAGCTGAGAATACAGATCATGTTTATCGAACAGTCAAAAAACAATTCTGATTTGTATTTGTGAGCAAAAATTGAACGCTTTATTTATGAAACAAAACAAAAAATAACAGTTTTAACAGACTTAGGGATAAGTCTTGATAAAATTTCAGTATCTCACCTCTAAGAAATGCTAAAATGATGATTCCATACGGATGTCGTACCGATTTCATCTTTGGACTTACACTCTCAAAACGAACATTTTGCTTCTTGTCACATACGCAACAATTTCTTCAATTTTATTGAAGATATGTATTGGTTCAATTTCACTTCCTGCTAGATCTAGACTTGTTTTAAGCCTCTCTTAAATGTAAACTTACGTGCCATAAATTAAGTCGAGTTTAAATGTCTTTCACGAGGTAATTTCTCGTTGTTCTTTTCATTCTTCTCTATCTACATTGAAATCATGTTTACCTGAAGTAAAAAAAATAGAACAGAACTTTTAGCTGATTGAAGGGAACGCTTTCTCAAGAATCCAAATGGAGTACTGGGCAACCATTTTAATATGTGAATGCCATTTTTATAAATTCCCGCTCTTCGTTCGTAAGGGGTATCCACTAAATTCACAAAACTACATTACCATATTTACTTCAAAATATATGTTAATGGTATTTTGTTCCATTGTTAATTTTTATCATCATTTTCAGTGACATATTCATAGTCATATAAATCAACTAATACTTACAATTATTAATTAATATTTACATCTACCAAGTATTATTCCCTCTATTTCTTACGGAAACTTGCTCTATTGAAACAGCCAGACTGAAATCTACATGCCCCGTTTATCGATTGATCGAAATCTACAGCGGCTGAAACTTACAGGAAACTGACAGGACTAAAACTTGACACGCCCTCTTTATCGATTGGTTCAAACCTACATCGACCTAAGAAAAATCACGGACTGCACGAAATAATCATGATGTCATACTCAAAGTCTCACAGGAGACGATTTAACTGTTTCTTTTGGCTAACTGAACTTAATGTACATTAACAGTAATGTAGTGAATTTTACTTACTTTTCGGAATCAATTTATTACTTAGTTTAAAAAAAGATGTTAATATAAACAATATACTACTTTCTTTAGTGATTAATGTGGGTCATGAAGGTAGCGATCATTGCAGAAAAAATTTACATAACTCTCTAATAAAAGTTGAAAAGTGAATGGAGTAGAGTCATGTATAAATCGTGTTCGCAAAGCCCGCTCAGTTCTGCGCATATGCAAAGATCAAGGTCAAAGGAATAATTATGTGACTGTATCGATGTCCAGATTTTTGCCATTTGCAGGGAAAGTTAAAAAAACAGGATTTTGAGGCATTAAATTTAAAACGTCAAGTATAAGAGTATGAGTACGCAACATTTAGTAAAGACTGGACATGTAAAGGAAACGAACGATAAGTCGTCTGCCAGTGAGGGACAGTTGCAGTTACACTGAAAACATCGATATTTGAACTGTTGCGCTCCAAAGTATTGATTAGGTCGTTGATATATACTAGGTATAGAAACGGGGATAACACCACTCCACCTTGTCGAACGCTTAAGTACACAGAGAACCACCTTGATTGTTTTTTTACTAACAACGACGTAGTTAACAGTATGTGGGTGGCAGTTTGGAATCAGAGACCATGTTTTGACGCCAAGTTTGAAAAAGTTTAAATGTCATTCCATATCTTCACAGTGTCAAAAGCGTTACTAGTACCTAAGAAACTGAAGAAAACGTTGTTGTTCTGTTCAAAATTATGAAATATTGTTTCTTGCAGATCAAAGGATGCAGTTTAGCAACCGAGATTTTTCTGAAAGCCTTGTTGTTGGGAGTTTGGAAAATCTGCATAATGCAAGATATGCTTTGCTATGCGTGAAAGTATTAATTTTTTCAAAAAACTTAAAGATGCATGGCAGCAAGTCCAGTGGTCTGTAACTCTTGCAAACATCCTTAAAGGCTTTGGTCCCCCCCCCTTTGTATATGGGTATTAATCGTCCTTGTTTCCATACAGTGGGGATTTTGCCGATGCAAACAGTCAACAGCGTTAAATAGCTTTAGCATGCTTTTTTCCAGCCAACGAAGTCAATAAAACAATTTAAATAACATTAAACAATATTAGGTCAAAAACAATATAGAACCATTTTAACAAGGCCTTGGTCTTTCAGTCGGTTGTAACTAATATACATGTGTGTGTGTGTGTGTGTGTATATATATATATATATATATATATATATATATATATATATATATATATATATAGCATCAAAACAAGCAAAAAATGACGGTGGTTTCAAGCGAAATAAACACCGATTGCGTAGTCTTATCTCTAAAGCCAGACAAATGTTGATTTCAAGAGCCGTGGTTGAATGGCCAGCAATGAAGACAGTCCTACGTCACAATGCTATTTGACACAACTACCCAAAGTACAATATACAATGTATCTTGTTTAAGTGGTTCTGAATCCAACACAGTCAAACAAATGAAATTATTATTAGTTTCACGTTCTATAAGCTGTATGACAAGGATGATTTTTTTTCATCTTTATATGTAAGCTAAGTTGACTGACTGGAAAAATTTGCTTTATTCAGTCAACTTATTTTATTTACTGTAAGTGTTTTCTTTCAAAATCCGATTGAATGTCTACCGAAAATTTCTAATCTCTGCCTAAGAGAATGTTTTACTTTTGTCTGCATATGAATAAAGCATTCCTTGAACAGAGGCGGATCCAGCAATTTGGAAAAGGGGGGGTTCCATTTGATGAAAATCAATATGTGCAAAATTAATCATTTGTCAATAAACAATGACTTTTTGAACGTTTTCCGTGCATATACAACTGTATTTAATACACATTTATCTCATCACTATATATCTATTTCACATCTATTTCAACATCAGAGTGCACTGCATTATTGAGCGTTTTGCCGTTTTGGTTTAGTTAAATTTGCATAATATCTAGCCTTAAGAAACCCAAGTTTCCAGCAATGAGAAAGTGTGTCTATGCTTGATAGAAAAGAAACACCAAGAAACAAAAAATAACTCGGACTAATTACGACAAGCTAATATAAAAATGGATATTTTGGTAATTTTTTTTATTTCTTTGATGTTTTAAATCTGAACTATCAATCGATTTTGATTTCTATCGATTGCCTTCTTAAATAAAGGTATAAATGATAGGATATAACAAAAGAATGGGGATAATTTATCTGCTGAAAAGATGGTACGTGTGTAATACATTGGTAAAAGCAATTGTCGTCCCAGGGAACTTGATGTGACCTCTGTAATGGGTGCGCTACATCATCCGGACTAGTGCAGATGCGATCATATTAAAAAAAAAATTAAAAGTTTTAAAAAGTTGTGCATTTTCATAATGGTTTACATATTAACCCCTTACACGGTATTTTTGTAACAGAATTTCCGATTCTTGGAAACAAAACAAAAAAGGCTTTCTTTTGTGTTTCATGTGGGTATGAAGGTAGCTAGCATTCCAGAAAAATAGCATAACCCACATAAGCGCGTCATGTCTTTGTATTTTTCGTATGAAACGAAGTAAAACTCATCTATTATAAATATTTAAGTTAATTAACTAAACAATACATTTGAAAGCGGCTTTTCAAAGTAAAACGAATGCGTGTACTCGTATTTGAACGTCGTTTTACTCGATGGCTTGTCAGTTCAAAACTGTATGAACTATAATCGATTTTTTTAAAAAGAAATAAAGTAGAAAAATACATTGTATATGTTATTATAAATCTGTGATACTGCTTAATTTTATGTATTTTTTCTTTAATTTTCCACATGTTTACTCAGTGAAGTAAACACCGGATGCTGAAGGGGAGTACAATGTACTTATTTCGATAAAAAAAATCGATAGGGATTTTTCTTATAAGAACAAAATCATGGGACGTAGTACGAAATTCTTTAAATAAGCAATTTTAAAAGCATTTATTTGAGATAATTACAGTATTTCTATTATACGTTTGGAAAATTGCCTTTCAATTGGCATTAAACGTTTTCAAAAAAAATTCTTAGGTCCCAGAGAAAGGGGGGGGGGTTCCAACCCCCGGAACCCCCCCCCCCCCCCCCTCTGGATCCGCCAATGTTGAACCTAATACGATTTTAACATCTTATACACTTATTTCCTTTCACACTTTTGGAAACCTGACGCAGAGTCTGTGCGCGTTTCGATCTGTCATAAAATAACTGAACACTCCATATTTGAAAATAAAAGGTCACATCTACAGCATAAGACATCATTTAACAATAGCTGTAGACTAAAAATTGTTTTCATAAACTTACAGTCTGATTAAAATCAAACCTTCCACAAGCTCCTTGAGTTATGATGGTCGCCTGGAAGATATAAGATGCTACCATCAAAATAAAGGACTAATATGATTAAATTATGTAGAAACAATCTTCTTCTAGAAATTCATACTATCATCTGGTGTATTATTGAACTTTCTTTGTTGGTTCACTCGGTGGTTGGTGTATTTTCCGGAAAACAAAACTCCGTTTTAATGGTTTTGTTTTTTCTGGGCACAAATTATTTCCTCTAAAAAGTGTGCTGTTAGTCGACCGACTACCTTAGACTAGTACCTTGACAATCTTGCGTGTCATAAGTAAAATAAGATGACTGCGGTTGACGTTTTTGTTGGAAATTACACTTTGATTGACTCTGAATTGTTTGGTTTATGGTTAAATGGATATAGTGGTGAGTTCATGCTGTTATTTCTCGACTTTAAGTTCAATTTTCAAATACATATATGGATGTGGAGTATCCTAGCGTCATGGGTTTCCGATAGTCTAAAACTTAACACCGTCTCTTATATCTGTCTATATAGTTAATAATTTGGGGGGGAAATCATTTTAAACCTCAGATATAGCATCAAAAATCGCGGATACAAAGAACAAAATAAGTCGTCGTCATATACAGTTTCTATAGTCTGTCCTAAGATATCTACAGTAGTTGGCCATAAATGAGTTCGCAAAATAGCCGACGTTTACGTAGGCCTATGTCTCGTCATCAGCTGAATTTTTTGGACCAATTATTTATAACAACAAAGTAAAAATGACTAAGCAGACATATATGTTACTGTGTATTATATCCTTGGGAGTGAAATAATCATAGAATGTTTTAGGTTTAGCTTTGTATTGAATGAAACGGGAGACTACTCGAAATGTAAACAACAACTCTTCCTAGGTCACAAAAAATTCGGGTTTCATTTTTTGACCTTTGTACTTGTGTAATCAATATTTTTCCTATGGTTTAATGATATTAATGTCTGAACGTTATGTATGCCCAAAATTGCGTTGATATTGTGTTCCTTTACGATTTAATTGGACATAGAATTCGTGTTATCTTTTTTTGGACAAACTATCGGCGATTTGTAAAGTGCCGAACAACGACCGGTGAGAAGCAGTCTGATTACGGTTTTATTCAACACCATAGACTCTGATCTTGCAGTAAATCAAGCTTTTCAGTTCTTAAAAGCATATTTTCTGTTATTTTTTGGGACTCTAAAACGGCATTCGGTCATCTAGCGGTGCCCTTTTTCAACAACTTTTACTTCGAGTTACAATTTTAGCCTTACTCCGATCTTTAGTATTTAAAACTTGACCTCACAGTTTTTGCTGTATATTCCGATCATCCTTCCAGTTTAAGACATTAAAATATCCAACATATGACATCTGTATGACGATTTGTTTCTGCCTTCCCCTATTTTTTCTCCGGTTGGGTGCCATGTCGGTTTGCAGACGATAATTGTTTACCAAAGGGAGATAACTCAAAAAATAATATCCGCGAAAGCAGTGAAAAAGTTGGAGAATCACCGGACAATTTTTTGATTCTGGTTATCGTAGAAAATAGGCTTTATTTTCTTTTTTAAATCTACCTGACAGAAAAAAAAGTATGTTACGGCGGCCATTTTGCGAACTCATATGTGGCACGCGACTGTATGCTGCATATTTGAACGATTTTTAATAAAAATACACATATATGTGAAAGAAGTGCAATTGAAATCGATAAAAGGGAAAATTTCCAAGATATCTTCATTCACACATCATCAATTTTCCCTCGAAAAAATTCACAGCAACGAAAACAGATTTCCTACGAAGATTCATAATGGGGAATGTTTTCATCATTTCTCTATTCGGAAGTCACTCGGAATACCTCACACAATTTTTCAAAGTTATCATCCGGGCTTAATGATGGCTGACGCGATGCAAAATCCCCGTAGACATTCTATTTTTAGCCACGTATTGAAACCTGATGAGCTAGTGGGGGCGTTTCAAAAGGGAAATCTTGGGATTTTTTCAAACTATTGAATGAACATTGTCTGAATCAAGAGTTATTTATAAATAACAAATAATTTCAGACAATATGCGGCAACAATATCTTGGGACAGACTAAAGCAACAAATACATGTATCTCGATGCTGCATTCGACCAATGAATATGGACCTCATATGTTTCTGATAGTATAGTTCATCAACATTTTTTTTCATTAACAGTTAAGATGAATGTGACAAAATCAATAAAATCAATGCAATGTAATTTTTCATGGTGTTTTAGTTATGCGATTCACCATCATTAGAGAGATAGAGGTTGGATTTTGTAGCTGTGAATATTGTGTTTATTTGCTTTTCCTGTAAGTTGATGTCTTGCAGCATCTTCAACAACAAAATATTATTAACAATGATAAGTTTAAATGATGGGATGTGACTTTCTCTACTAGCGTACATCTGTCAGGACTGTCATTTGTATGTGTATTGAGAATATTTGCCCCCCATCATACAGATAAACTTAGCCTCTGATGTTTTGCTGCAATTCTTTTTACAGCTCAAGATGCAGCTCTTTTTCTTCAAAAAAGTGGTGTCCTGCAGAAGGCGGACGTTTCCATGGAGATAGTTTACAGTGACATCCAGGACCAATACAGGCTGTTCTTTGGTTTAGAGAAACTGTTACAGTCCCCACCAAAGTTAATAGACCAACAGATATATCAAATGGACACAGACATGCAAAGACAAGTTATCGAGAGGTAACGATACAGTTATATCTTATGATCATCAAGATGAATATATATGAGAGCTGCAGCACTGTAGCTCAACAGAAAATTTAGGTCTACAGTCCTTTAATAACCTCAAATTCCTGTTAAGGTCAAGATCTAGTAAAGGATTCCAGAGTGTCTTTTTGGTGCTAGAACCATTATGATGTCATAATTGATTTGAAGAACCTTTTTCCTTTACGGCTTTAAAGGAGTTTTCTAGAAAATTGAACAATTTTTTTATGTTCTATGTTAGGTCATGGGAAAAGTAATCCCAATACCTATATTGAATTTGACATCATTTTAAAGAGGAGGTCAAGAGCTTGTTTAATTCCATTTTTGAGAGACTGTAAGCATTCTAGATATATTTTATTAGTCAAAAATGGACAAAACTCAGAATTTTTTTCTTTATTTCCTTCATATTTCATTGAAAATGACTGTTTAAAACATGATTTTTCATTGTGTTTATCAAAAATGTTTGCCCCGGTACACCTTATCAAATAAAGCTATTGTTATCAAGCATCACTGAAAGAATTTATATCTTAAATTTTATAAACCTGTAGGCACCTTTCATTTACTAGATCTTGACCTTAAGGTACAGTTCTGCAGCCATTTACGTGATAAGTTATGACTATATTTAAAATCTTTTGTCAATAAATTATCGATACAAAATATCTAAGCTTTATTTGATGTGATGTTTTACAGTTAAGTTCAGTTCTCTTGAAATTTTAAGTTCATCTGGTAATGAACTAAAAGTCATGAATGATAATTGGTACTGTCTTATACAAAAGAAATACATGTATTTCTGTCAGTGAAATTGATGACAATGTAATTGTTGATCTGTTTTACTTTAGGTACTACCAGTTTGATTCAGTGGTGGTAAGAGAAATACTAGGACGGAAACTATCATCTAGAAACAGAAAGGACATGGATGATGTCAGCGAGAAAACCAGGATCCCAATTCGCAGCTGTAGGAGGCAGGTATGTACCGGCAAAACACTCTCTTGTCATGATGTACCAGGAAAACTTTCTCTTGTCACAATGTATCTACAAAACTTTCTCTAGTCAGGATATACCAGCAAAACTTTCTCTAGTCAGGATGTCCAGCCATAACGTTCTCTTGTAACAATGTATCTGCAAAGCATTCTCTAGTTAGGATGTCCCAGCAAAGTGTTCTCTTGTCAGGATGAACTGGCAAAACGTTTTCTTGTCAAGGTGTACTGGCCTAACATTCTTGTGCATGTCATTTCATTGGGGGAAAAGATCCTGTGCTTACCGTTACATTACAAAAAGGGAATATAAGAATAAAATAATTCAAAGAAGTAGTGTATTAGAGAATACCTGGTGCATCATCTTAAACAGAGCAATTGAATTAACAGAGCAATACCAATACATTGTAGTTTACTTGAGGAGAAAATCCTAACAATTCATATTGTTCTGTTCATTTTAGATGGTCACCCTGTATCGGTTCTATGACTAATGACTATTGAGTAAAAAAGAGGCATTTTTACATAATTGCACAAGGGTTGATCCACAGAAACAACACAATATAGACATACCATAAAGTTTTAAAATGTGCCACATTATAACAAATGATGAATCAAAATTTGCACAATTATACTGGTAATTCTTATTTAAATATTGAGTAATTCTAATAATATACATGTACATAGGTGTTAAATGTTGGACATTTTGGACATATTTTTATTGCATCTTTGTCATTACTTTTGGAGAAACACTGACGAGAAATTTATTTCTCCATGGCCTCATAAATGAATTGTGAATGCATGTATTTATGGTTTTACTGACATGTTTGTAGTTTGACAACTTAAAACGGGTCTTTAAAACTGTGGAAGAGATGATGGGGTCCTTGGTGGAAAATATCAAAACTCACTATCTTCTCTCAGAGGACCTAGCCAGGTAAAGGGTTTTTTTTTTGTGAAATACAGTAAAACATGCGTTTAATGAAGTGCCAGGGACTAGCGATTTTGCTTTGTTATAAGCATAGGGTATGCAAAACACTTTGCCGTAAGCGTCAATTCATTATAAATGTGTTCGCTTTAACCGTGTTTTACTGTAAATTCCTAATTAAACGTGAGGACTTTATTTCCGCGTAAAATTGCGAAAAGCACCTCTCGCGGATTTTTAAACCTTGCCATTATTTTCTAAGAGGTTGGAGCTAAAAGAAATATGGATAAATGTTCCGTGTTCGCGATTTTCGTATTCTTGTGATTTGATACATAACAGCGGGATTGAGAAATTAAGTACTCGCGTAATATAAAGAATTTACAGTATACTACTAACAGATTTTATTCCGGTAATAATTAAACCTAACCAAACAATTTTTCACATATTTAGGCAATATGCAGCCATTGTGTTCATAGCAAACAACAGATTTGAAACAGGAAAGAAAAAACTGAGTCACTTGTCGTTCGAGGATTTTGTTTTTTGTGCCAATCAGATGATCACCAACTGGTCGTACAGTTCCGTCGGTGAGTTGAAACATTACTTGCAATAAATTGAAACATAAGTTGTGGAAACATGAGTTATAAAGGTATACTAAATCATTTACTAATGCTAGATCCATGTAGTACATGTGTTTAATAGGATAGTCAATTACAACTCTGCTCAATCTCTGCTTTATTCTTTACAATTTCTTTATTAATCTATTCAATCAAACTGTAACACCATGAAAACTGGTGTTTAGAATAAGAAGTGTTATTTCTCGCTACCAATTTCATACAATTTTGTACAGCATTGTAGGTTATAAGATTTTTTTTAGGCATTTGTATTTTGAATTGATAAATTATATTTTCTTTGTTCGCTTACTGATCATTGATAAATTAGATTTCTTTTGTTTGCCTGCAGATTAGTTTGTTTGGTGCATTGCTAAGTTTTTTTTTCTTTTGTTAAATTACAGAGTGCACGGTACATGCAGATATGGACGTCGATTTAGATCGGGGATTTCTCCATGATCTGAGAGAACTTAAAATGATATCAGAGAAAGAGGTTCTGGATGAACACAAAGGGTAAAACAGCAATATGTTTTTATTTTTTACTATTTGTACATGTACAACATTAAAACTCCGCTCCTTCAAGAAATTTATCGGCAAATACCTTTGTTATTGATTATGTGCAGATCGTTTAGGGGGGAGTGTTGTGGTCAAACTTATTAAATTTACGTATTAGAATTAAATGTATTAGAAATAGATCTGAAACAACCCCTCCCCCAAAAAAATCCTTTTGAATTGTTGATGCACACATGTTGGTCTGCCAATATCTACATACATGTATCTATTGCTGTAGATTCTCAATTAAATACGAGTAATAAATCTCCACGGAAAATTGCGAGAAGCAATCCTCATGGATTTTAATCTCCCTTTCATTTTTCAATCTGTTTTGAGCTATAGAAAATAACAACAAAAACTGGTGACCCTGATTTCATATTCTCGCGATTTGATACAAAACAGTGGAATCGCGGAATTAAAAAAGGAATTTACAGTTGTATCTCCTTGTGAAGGGACAAACCATCACTGATTGTGTGTATATTATTGTGTTTCTGTTATGTTAGTGTACAAAATAATATTGGCACAATTGTAGGAAAACAATGCTACTTAGAATCATCAAACTTTTAATTACCCACAGATATTTTGGATTGTTAAAAAATAAACCCATTTCATTTCCAAGGCTGATCATGAATTGTTTTTTGAGATAATTAATGGGAACTTTACACAATTTACTTGAAAATGTTTGGAAAAAAATAGGTTTGGCAACTGGGGGCTACAGACCTGCAGCTACCTAAATGCATGAATGACTTATATTCAAGAATGATTTCCTGTGGTGAGGGGATGCACCGCTTAGCGGTGACCGTGTTTCTTGATTCATCAAAGAAGATGCCCCTGTTCAGCTGTCAGTGATATATATAATGTGCTCAGCTCTAGTACTCCCACAGACAAAATAGACACAAATTACTGTGGCTGAGAAACTGTGAAATTTTTTTCTTCAATCCATAGGCAAGTTATCAGTCATTTAAAGCCATCGTTGACAAAGAAATCACGACAAGTGCTCGAGGAATCCTTCAAGGTAAAGACACACTTCACTTTTTGACAAGTCATTCATCAAAACTCTATTTCCATATATAAACTTTAGTGATTCTAACTGCAATTGGTTGTACACTTGGTATTTTTTTTTCTATTTCAACAATATCAAATTAATGCATCATGAGTTTTTGATTATTTTTACATCTGAATACATTTCCTTCTCTTGGAAACATTTCTAATGTTTATACAGTAATCTGCTGATCAATAAAAAGAGGGCTCTTTTAGCTATAACTGACCATGGAAGTACACTAATTATCATTTGTAAATTGTTCAATGGACATTTTTTTATCATCAATGTAAGGTTTTTACCAATAGCAATTTAGTCTCAATTGTCAATTGTTAAATTTTCATTTCCATCATACTTATCGGTAATAGGGTGATAAATGGAATATGTACATGATTTTATCTGCATGTTTTCAATTTCCAATTGGTTTGAAACTTGTTAGATTTTCTGTTGTAGAATAACTCTAAAGCCATAATAAACATTGCCTGTGGTCTCAATCATAGCAAAGATGTCCGAGACATTTTTGTGGATTTAGTAGAGAAGGTCAGTACATCTTAATTTTTAAAAAAACAATTAGTTCTGGACAGATCTATGTGTCGATGGATTATCATTTAGGTGGAGGTCAGATTTTAAACTTAAAAAATGATTTTATGATTGCATAGTTCGATAAAATGGTATTCACTTTAAAAAGTTTAGTGCCACATATCTGAAGTATTGAGAGGTAATGTAGGTACATGTATAAGAAATAGCAATACCTGCATACAGATGTTAGTGATATGCAGTTACAATAGACTAGGTAAACTTAGGGTGTGTCCCTGTAGAGATACAGGTGTCATGGCTCATGCAACCAGTTGGAGAAGGTAAGTAAAGAGGCATGGTAAAAATAGTCAACAGGAACGATTAAGTTAAACTTGAATTACTAGTAATGCTGAAGTGTTTTTATTCTGTGCATAATTGTCCCACATATGATGTAATTTATTAATTAATTTGTAATTAATTTCCTTCACTGTGTCAAGTACAATAACACAGGTAAACCTAGCCTAGGTGTTAAGAATGATTCTACATATATAACACTTTGACTAGAATAGGAATGCTATATACAGGTATAGCAAAATAATAAACAGAAATGGAAATAAAACTAAAAACAGACCTGTCTCATTTGACCAAAATTTGAATACAGATATAACCCACAGTGTTGCTCTAGTTTGCTGGTAAGCATTTTTATGTTGCTGTAA
This sequence comes from Magallana angulata, assembly GCF_025612915.1. Taxonomy (NCBI): domain Eukaryota; kingdom Metazoa; phylum Mollusca; class Bivalvia; order Ostreida; family Ostreidae; genus Magallana; species Magallana angulata. The sequence goes on from NC_069113.1 coordinate 51,189,421, forward strand.
GTAGTATGCTCTGTTTATGAACACATTGTGTTGTGCTGCTATTATGTGTTGTGATACTGTAATAAAATATTTTGTGTTGATGAAATCAAAGTGTTGTGTTTTTATCCTACAGGTGACGGAGCCCTGTATGTCAGCAGGGCTGTCTGGATCAGACATGGAGGCTTTCCTCAACGCCTACAAAGACACGATCGTCAGAATGGATGTGTTCAGGTAAAATCTCACATTAATACAGGATTGCTAGCCTCAGTTTAATTCATTTGCCATGACACTCTTTGTTGTACATGTGTTACACATCTGTGTTTTGTATTTTTTACTTAACTGGTAGTACTGTAGATTCCTTATTTTACGCCAGTACTTAATTCTGTGATGCAGCCATTTTCCATCAAATTGAGAGAACATAACATCGCAAACGCCAAATTTTTATCAGAGTTTATTTATATCAGAAAAATAAAAGTGAGATTTTAAAATTTGCATGATCTTTATCTCGCAATTTCTTTAATTTTATATAGGATATTAATTCCTCGCATTTAATTACGAATCTACGATAACTAGGAGAGATGTGTAGATTTTGTTGTTTGTGTTGCAGACTTCAGCCTCACATGCTTGCTGTGTGGGACAGGTACATGAAGACACTCAAACTCTGTGTCCTACAGATCTACCACACCTGAGATAGAACATTCACCTGTAATTCAGGTAAACACTCTGTGATGAACTGAAAGTGATGATTGCAAAAAATGTGACCTGAAATATGTGGAGTTTGATAAGTACATGACAAAGTGTTCATAAGAAGTTGTCAAACTCTGGAATAAAGTGGCTATTGATCCATCGCTGTTGAAAGGATACGCATGTATGAAGGCAGACAAAATATCATCGTCGGATGACAAAATATATACAGAAACAAACCTCGTTAGCAAGCTTTATTCTATTACAAAGACTGTTTGATATACATGTACAAGATTGATGTAACAATAAAGAATCAAAGCTCACCCAAATTTTCAATCATTTTACATTTCGTATGTACATTTCCTGCAGGGTTTGCATATTAAGCAAACGGAGGGCGATCAATCCATTGATGGATTCTGATGTATGATGACTTTGAGATGTTTATTGAATAATATAAATCAAGATGACCTTCAGGCAAATAGGTCAAAAACTATCAAATTAGGTCAAGCACGTTTAATCTTTTATAGTGTGCATTAATGTACTACAAGCATCCAAGGTCATTAGTTTAAAGTTGATTTTATCAACTTTGGTCTAAGGAATTATAAATACATGCTTTAAAGTTTTCTTATTCAAACACAGATATTTTTTTTAGATATATTGAAGATCATTTCACTATTATTTTTAACAGCAAATTTCACATGTCAGTTTTTTGAATTTGGTCATTTTATGAATAGTACATGAATATAATTGAAATGTAGACTCCTTCATAAATTTATAAAGAAATAAAATTTATTTAATTTTTTTCATGAGGTGGTTTTCTCTTTTCGTTGTATGGTGTTGTAGCTTTGAATTAACAATGACCCCTAGCAGTCCTAGCACCGTTATTGTGGTTTGGCGTGGTGTTTTTTTTTTTTTTTACTCTCTTAAACATAACATTCAACACCCCTCCCCACCCACCCGCAGACACACACACTTTTTTGCAAAGTAAGCCATAACCATAACTTTTGTTTTTGCTTGTCAAAATTTCTGATAATTCTAGCCCCCTCCCCAACTTTTAAGTTTACTTCTAACGCCACTCCCATGAGATCATTGGCACTGGCATCTGGTGACCTCACTTATTCCTTTGCTCTGTACAACACTGTAGGGATGTTGAACAGCATCATTTGTCTGACTTATTGAACAGTATGATTTGTCTTTCGGGACTTCAAGTTAAACAGTGTCACTGTTTAAACTTTTGTTTATTACTGACTGGAAGGCAATCGTACTCCTGTTATCTTCTAATAGAGATAAACGTACGTACATTTTGAACGCAGTTTATCCATGTCATGAAGAGTAATGCGATGGAGAAAACTCCTCTGTATATGGGCCTTACTGCGCGGCAACGATATCGGTGAACTCACTTTGGTAATCTGTTATGCTTCGGGATTATTTTTATTAACCCTGAGCGTTGTTTTCTTTTTCGTTTTTTTTTTTGGTAGCATATGTTCCTACGTAATAAATTAAGAATTCAATTTATACAATATTTTTTAATTGATTGTCATAAATAAAACGTCAAAGACACGTGTGCACGCCAGTGCGTGGAGTCTGCCAGATGGCAGCGTGATCTGAATCCCCAAACCATGAACTGAGAACAAATTGTAGATTTTGGTAATTTGGATGTATGGTTAGCCGCGGGGCGATGTCTGTTAAAAAATTTGCAAGTTTGTGTACATATTGAAATTATCAAACGCAAACAAATAATCAAAGTGTTCTTTTGGTTAATTCTGGGTAAATAAACCCTTAATATAGACAAGTAAGTGCAAATTAGCAAAAAAAACATCCTCAATTTTAGAAGAATTCTTTAAAAACACTTTTGACCTCAGTAGAAATGTTACCCAATATGCGCGGATCTAGAGGGGCGGGGTGTCGGGAAGTCCCATCTCAGATTTTTTCTGGATCCGCGCATGCCTGGTATGTCTTTTTTCATTTGTATTTAGTAATATAAATGACATCTGCCTGTATTGTCCTGCTATAACTCTGTTATTACTCCTTTTCTCTGGTCGTGAAAGCCCCCAACTGGGGTAGGAACGATGTTTATCCGAAGCTTATTTCCATCCGCTGGACTTCTGTCAGCGTTAGGGACTCGGAGATAATGATTATAGACGCCATCGTGCAAGTCTCAGAACCTCACCTGTCAGCGTTAGGGACTGGGAGATAATGATTATAGACGCCATCGTGCAAGTCTCAGAACCTCACCTGTCAGCGTTAGGGACTGGGAGATAATGATTATAGACGCCATCGTGCAAGTCTCAGAACCTCACCTGTTAGCGTTAGGGACTGGGAGATAATGATTATAGACGCCATCGTGCAAGTCTCAGAACCTCACCTGTTAGCGTTAGGGACTGGGAGATAATGATTATAGACGCCATCGTGCAAGTCTCAGAACCTCACCTGTCAGCGTTAGGGACTGGGAGATAATGATTATAGACGCCATCGTGCAAGTCTCAGAACCTCACCTGTCAGCGTTAGGGACTGGGAGATAATGATTATAGACGCCATCGTGCAAGTCTCAGAACCTCACCTGTCTTTCTTTTGAAGATAAGAAATGTCACTTATAATGCATGCTTTGTTTTTGGTTAATGAAATATTTAAAAATATATCGAAAAGACCCTTCCCTTTTCCGCCGCAACAGAGACAGTCTTTAAACAAAATAGTTTTCCGTTAATCACATCGGGGAGTGAAACTCAATTTAACTTAATTTAATTTTTGGGGCAATTTAGACCAGGATCAGTTTGTTTTTAAAGGGGCATGGTCACGATTTTGGTCAAATTTTATTTTTTACTTTTTATTGTTTACGATGCTCTAGTAATACATTTCTAACGATCAATCAAATTACAATTCTTTGTTATGTAAACAAGGCTCGTGCCATGTTTTGGGTTACATTTGTTCAATACACCGGTAAAAGATCTTCTCTAAGCTTATTTTTTTTCTACATGCTAATCCGTTTTGAACACAGTTCCTAGCGTTTGTCACATTCATTTTAGGACTAAACATTGAATTTTCTTATCAGCATTCAAAATATAACCAAACACGTTGTTTACGAAACAAAACATGTGAGCTTTCAGACTTATAACTTATAACTCGACCACTGACACTCAGATAGAAATGCCTTAATGAAGCATTATAAACTTGAAGAACGAAAAAAATTGACAAATATCGTGACCATGCCCTTTTAATCGGGATCAGTAAATTTTGAAAATTATCAATATTTCTTAAATTTCGCCGAGTTGAATCAATATCTTTTTTAAAGATGTTTGTCTTACATTTAATCTCTAAAACACCTCTCTTTTATAGGTTTTATCCATAGGTTTAAAAACTATAGGAACAAAAGATTTTTTTTCATAAATGTTTTTAATTTAAAAAGTAAAACGTCTTATTGATATTACTGGACATGATTTTATTATTTTTCATACCAAATTTTTAACTCTACAGTGTTTCTTGCAACCATAAAGATTTTTCACTTTTTCGTAAAAATACAAAAAATTCGTATAAAATAATCAAGGGCATGTATCAACAACGAAACCATGTTTCAGAAATGATACTCTAACGATCCATAATATACAATTTTGGTGTAGCATTACACCTTTTAAGTAGATTTTCAGAACCTGAATGATTATGTGTGCATTAAGAAAGAGACGTTTTTAAGTTTAGAATTAAAACGATTATTTCTGCTAAAGTAAAACTACAATTTCATATCTAAGTCGAATTTGTGGTAACATCGCAGTGAAATATCCAAGATCAATCTCTTTATTTGAAACAATAATTTGTGAATTTCAAACCTATATCATTATATCTCGGTTAGTAATAATTATAATGAATTTTTTGGCGTCGCTTTTTAAATATTTTCATTTCTCGAGAAATGTATGTCCTGTCTCAAATGCAGCTTTTATATAATTAGTTTTTTTTAAAGCGCCATCTGAATTTTACCATCACAGCTGCGGTGATTATATCTGTACAAAGTTCACAAAAGATTATTAATTCATGAATAGAAAAGTTAATCCTTTAGGTTGTGACTTATTACACAAGTAATGTTTACTGAAAGAAAAACGCCACAACTATGAACGTGGTCAGAGGGGCAGCCTACCAATGATCAACCAAATCACATTCAAGGAGGGTGTTCCTATGATGTTGGTATATTAACCATCCTCTAATGAGACTATTTTCATTTGCCAATTAAACCCCACCTGACGTCACTAAGAAGCCGTTTATCATATTGCAAGCATAAGTGACATATAAGACCATCTGTCACGCAAGAACTACAGGCAAGAAAACAATTGTAATCTATTTAAACGATCATTCCACAGTTACCTGTTTAAATTTCAGTAGAATTAGAGGAGAGAGAAAGTACAACATTCAAGGTAGGTTTTTAACATTAAGCATACATTGCTTGATTAATTGCAAATGCTATCTCTTCGTTAATTTACTATACCTGTATATACTATTTCATTCAGTACTTGTATTAAATGGCAGCTTTGGGGGGGAAAACATAAATTTTATTGTTTGAAATATAAACAAAAGGATTAGAGGCGAGTTCGAACAACTTACAAGTATAGGTATATTTACAGATAAGGCGAAGAATAACAGATATTCACTGAATATTTCAGACAGATTTGCGTGTATTTACTGATCTTGAATTTTACAAATATTAGCTTTAAGAAATCCAGGACTACTACAGAAATTTTAAAACGGTAAACATTTTCAATGCAGAAATATACACATTCTCACTTGCAAGGGGATTATTATACCTAAAAGATATAATATAATAATGCATGCAGATTAGACAATGGATCTAAACTTATTGTAGATGTGCACAGCTATATTTATACAAATATTTCGTATATTTCGTTTCGTTATGCGAGTAATAATTTGATGATTTCGCGAAGAAAAATATAGTCTTGTCATTGGCTACTTGTTTCCAGAACTTCACTGCTGAACGTTTCAACAGTACATATGCCAAACGTTTCTCCAAATAATTGTTTTATATTGCAGTATTTAATTTAAAATGTAAAATTTATCTTTATTTTTTATTAATTCTTTGTTGTATCAGCATAGGCTGTGATTTAATATATATATATATATATATATATATATATATATATATATATATATATATATATATATATATATATATATATATATATATATATATATATATATATCTTTTCATGACACATATCAATTGATACCAATGCAGAAAACCGCCCTTTCATAAATTGTTACATGTACATACTTTTAAAGTGACATATACACATAATTTATTTTGGTAGCTTTGGAAAAAAAACTCGGGGGGGGGGGGGGGTGGTATTGCAAGCTATCTGATTTAATAATATTTGAGTAATTGTAATTGAGCTCAAAATAAAGTTTTATTAATAGTAAAATATTTAATGAGAATAATGAATAAAAAGACTATATCATATTCCTATTTTAGGTATTCTTGTTTACATTTTTAAATCAAAGTACTGATGTACTGACGGGAGTTGATTTTATTGAATGATTTTTTATTGTATGGATCCAAGCAATATTGAACTCCTGTCTTGTTTAACCAGAGCCTCGGCTGTCTCCGATAATCTCCGACAATCAAAAGAGAGACTCTCTGCTGGTCGGAGATTTACGGAGACAGCCGAGTGTCTGGTTGAAGAAGACTATATTGAACTCTTGCGTAGGAATACATACGGCTACAAAGATTTCTAAATTGTTCGTGCCATTTAAAATCTGACTATTTTCAAGGTATCTATAAATAGTTTCCTACGCACGGCTACAAAGATTTCTAAATTGTTCGTGCCATTTAAAATCTGACTATTTTCAAGGTATCTATAAATAGGTTTCCTTGAAAAACAATGCTTCATCACACATTACATCAAATTTATCGATTATTTTCAAGAACTTAGTTTTGTCAGCGGTGATGATTTGTGCTTAGGTCCAAACACTATTTCACTTTCGGTTTGCCAGAGTAACTGCATAGGAGAATTGATTGAAATCAACTCCCAAAAAATCATTAACGCCGTTGTTTATCTGCATGTAGTCATTCATTTCATTTAAAATAAACATTGTAATGTACATTATATGGAAAGAGTAAATTTTTTTTTAAATCATCAATTAACAATAGAAAAATAACATTTGTACATGATTTCATTTATCAGTGTGTGTTGCATGAAAATTTGTTTCATTTTTGTAATTTTACAGTTTCGACTGGGTGGTTCTTATTATTAATTTTGCGTAAACATCCTTCAGATCATTTCAAGTAATGCGTTGCACCTGTTCATTTCTAGGATGAATTCTACGTACGTGGTATTAGCCGTTGTATGTCTTGCTTCGTTGCTGCTAGGAACATGGTCTTCTCCAGCTTCCAAGCGCGTCTCTCAAACCTTTACCGACCAGTGGTGCCAGGACAAATTTGGAGAGTATGTAATAACGTGTCCGCAGGCATCCAACCAGTGCTGTCATTTACTTGAACCATACCACTTCACTCTCACCGGAAATTTGTGTCAAGATATGAATGATACTGAATGCAGGACCAATATGTTTACAACATGCTGTAAGGACGGCAAAGAGATGGCGGCCCGCTACGATGAAAATTCAATGCAAAACAGTCTTTTCATGTGAGAATATGTGGTTTTTTTATGCTGTTTCATGAACATTACTTATTTATTATTTCTCGTTGATCATATAAATTCTACAAAACTTTCTCAAATATATTTGACCATGTGTACTTGGGGGAAGGGTGTGAAAAAGGTTTATACAGCTTTTTCTGACTAAACACAGGTGAAATTGTGTACACTTGTATCCAATCACCTGAGAGAGAGAGAGAGAGAGAGAGAGAGAGAGAGAGAGAGAGAGAAAGAGAGAGAGAGAGAGAGAGAGAGAGAGAGAGAGAGAGAGAGAGAGAGAGAGAATCTTTTTCTGCCCAATAGATGAAAGTTATTAAAACAAGTACTAGTAAGTCACAAGATAATATAGATGCGCATCAATGCGGGTCAAGTGGCCGCCTTTTTTAAAACCACTTCTTGGGGATGTTCCTTGGTAGCCAACAAATCACTGGCCCGTGAGAGGGGATGGTATTGTCGGTAGGAGTTCCGGTAAGGACGTGATTCATTAAATCGATAAAAAGTTCGCGGGAACGTAATTTTGTTAATAATAATCACGAATACGCGAACAACGATGATTGCAAGGTGGTTGAGCAAGGAAACATCTAATATATTTAAAATCATTTGAAAATTTTGTTCTTTCTGTTTTATGTATTACTGCATTGACACGGTTTACGATTATTTTATTATACAACTATTTAAAGTCTAGGCGAACAACAAAATACATTTTCACCAGACGTAGAAGTTACATTAATGAGAAAATCTTGACAACAAATTTTCCACCACAAATGTTTTGGTGGTATTGCAACACATGATTGTCTTCCAAAATGATTTAGTGTGTTTTAATTGCTATACGATACACATCAGATATATACCGCCATTAAGATACACCCCAAGGCATATCTTTAAAAACGAAAACAAATTAAAGCATTTCAGCATACAGAGTAAAAATACACAACTGATTGACAAAAAACAAGGTCGCAAGACACATTTAAAGCACGCTTTAAAAAATAGGATTTTAAAAAAAAAATAGGATTTCTGATTCGAGAACACCATAATCAACCAACAAGGTGTTACGCATTAGATACCAAAACCTTGACAGTATCAAGTCAAAAACAAACAGTTAATATGAACGAGTTCTGTGCTTGGTGATAATCTTGGCAAGCTGACCATGGACCCTATAAAATTGAACTGTTAAATTCGCCTGCATCTAGCATCAAACATTTCAGTACTAAAGTAGTAAACAGATACTTGGTTATTAAACATAATAATCATACAAAATAGCAATTATACTACGAAATTTAAGGAGTTCCTTTAACGAGGAAAAATGAATCAGTTTATTTACTTAACTAAACATTATGTTTTGCTGAATAGCATCTAACGACTGCAGACAATTACGACATTTGCAGATGGTGTTAAAGTGAAACAGTAAGTTACATGTAAAGCAATTCTTATTACCATGTTATTATACAGGTATCTATTCCAAAGGTTTTATATACAAATTATTGAAATTATCCGCACAGTTCAGACAGACCATTTACTGTTACAGTGTAGGCGTCAGAGTCCCATTAAATCATAATGAATAGTAAGTGTGGAGTTTTTCCTATCCTTTCAAATGTTAAATACATTGGTAAAACGTCATTTGATTATCATGTGATAGATTACCTCTATATATCCATGTAAAAAATGTTAAACCGGTCGATAAAACAAGGCAAAATTTAACAAATATAAACTATACTACAAAACATATCAGCCGTAAACAATGTACATTATGCTTAAATATTAAGTTAGTTCTTGGATGGACATGAGATGGATTAATGCTTATGATGAAGAACGGACATAAAATGACGTCTCATTTTCGTAAAATCGGGCAGTTTATTTTTACTCTTGGTGCAATGATTCTCCTCTCTCCAGCTGTTTGCGGATGGAAACACATGTAGAACAACCCTGCACTGATCACGTGACCCACGATCCCTATCGGGGCCACCACCAATACGTAACAATCGGGAGGCGGGAGTCTGTCGTCTGCTAGCCATACTAACAGCGCCACCATAACCAGATTTTCTGCGTAGTACACCACGTAGTAGATAAAGGTCAAATATCTGGTTTTACCTTCCTTCAGATTGATGAACGAAAACAAACCAATAAATCCAAGAATAACCAAGAAAGCATACTGGAGAATAGGCACTCCGCACCCTTTGGATTGGCCTTGTTGGTCATTGGTTTTATTTTCCGTTTTATTTTCCCCGGCAGTCGCATCGCCATTTTCCGTTTCCGTTCCGCTGGCTTTAACATCGCCATTTTCCGCCGAAACTGCTTCATTTTCCTTTGCAGGTTCTTCCTCGGATGGATCATCGCAAATTCCGGCTAACTCCGCCTTCGTGAAACGATACAACAGCACGACAAAAATTACATGCGGTACGGCAACAATGAAAACCCAGGGCTTGAAATAGGCTGCACACAGCCCCAGAAGGATGTACCGGGGGCCCAACTCAAACATGCGCCAGAGGAGATAGAAGAAGGAGGACACATAGTCGACGTTCTGCTTGTCTTTCTGGGCCTTCCTGTTTGCTCGATAGTAGGTCGTTATGATCAGCGATGTTGAAACCCACGACGCCAGCAGAGAGGACACTGAAACACGCCATAAACAGTATATTAAGAATGTTTGGTGATGTATTGAATTATTTTAAAAGAACCACAAAAAAACCCGAAAGATTATCTTTTTAACTCAGTAAGAAATACACCAGAAGGTTCATGAGCTATATTGTTCACTGGTTTACACATTTTATGCCTCACTATTTGTTGGGAAGGAACGGTCACTGTTTGATATACAATATATTGAAGCATTTAGGGAAGTACAGGTATTTCTAGAGCAGTTGATTTTTTTTAAACATCCGCCCTATTATTAGTAATAATTTTTATCTTCCTTTGAAATTAAATACAGGTGATATGATCATATGATTTGACTGCTCATATTTCATATTAGTGCACCATGTATCAAATCCTGACTATTAATTATGAATAGTACATGCACAACACAACACTATTATATAATTAGTCAACTCAGTCCTAAACTCAAATCATTGTGAGAAAAGTACGTAAATCCGAGGTCAAAACTCAGACTTGATACCGAGTATCAACTTAACCGAGAAAAGTTGGAGACGGCAGGCCCGGGTTCACGAGCTAATCAATTAGTTTTAACGTCGTTATACAATTGGTTTATAATAACCGAATTAATGTTTTATTAAACATGTGGATTTTACAATATTATGTAAAACAATTGCAATTTGAACAATGGTCAGACACGTCTTTAAATATTGTACAATACTTTTTAACTTTTACAATAATTTTGACAGAGGAAACGCATTTAAAAATTTAATCCTGATTTCAGGTTTACCTTCTTTTGTTTGAATTATATACTTTAATAATTTATTTCTGTCTTGTCTCTTCGACTCCAAGGATATTTCACTCATACTAGTATATCACCAGTTACTGTTTGAGGCCATTGAATCATTATCAGGCAACACCGACCAGCCAGAACTTAACTACAGGGAAGTATTGTTTTACAGAATACCAACAGGAAACTTTTCTTTGAGGTGTTTAAATAGGAATATGAATTAGCAGTGTGATGAAACGTAGTATATAGTGTAGCTAGAAAGCGTAATTTAGCCATGCATATTTACATGTATAGCTAAAGCTAGGTGACTTTACATGGATTTGGGACAACTATGCAGAGACCGATTTATATTTCAGTTGCAAGTATATTCGTCCATCTGGTAACACCCGGTGCTTTTAAATTAACCTTTATTTAAGGCAATTCATAACGGTCGACTGGTCGGGGACATTAAACAGTTATTCAGATAACCTTCAAGCGATTTTGTCAGACGCTAACGTCACATAGGTTAAATCATACTGAGTGACATGGATACGAGGGATGAATGGGTAGGCTGTAACGCTGTGTTGCTTAGATATATTCAAACACAACACCGTCCAACTTCTCTGTTAAAACTTAAAAGATAGGATCTGTAATTACTTACGTATAGGGAAATCTGTGATGTAATATTGGTTGTCGGCCGCTATGAAGATTTGAAGAATAAGTTGAAGAGCAGACTCCAGGAAGCCGTCGATCAGTCCCAGAATGGTGGCGTCTCGTTTCTCCTCCGTCGCCCGCTTCCGCAGTCTTTGGGCCTTGGCACTGTTCTCCTTGTCCCTCTCCATCCTGATGCTGTGTGAGGCGTTGTAGATGTACTCCGCCTGTCTGAAATACACAAACACAGTTATCATAAAAACATATGGTGTGATGTCATAGAGTTAAACTGTATATAAAACCGATTTAGCCAGAACAGTTAGCAATGGTTAAACTGGGATTAGGTTAGAGGAGGGATTAGTAAAAGTTCTGGAACATTTACTACAATAAACTAATACGTTCAAACCGAAAGTTAAATTGCTACAATAATGTGATATAGCAGTTAGTTCAAAGTGAAAGCAAACCTTATCATTCTTACCTCCACAAACGTCCCAGCTGAAGAAACGAAAGTAAGATCCTAAACAGATACAGGGTCCTGGCATGCTTGTACTCATGACGTATGTCCCTCTTGTAGTACATCTTGTACCAGATCATTGAAATAATACCAGATATGACGGAGGGCACGATGATGAACCCCGCTGTCAGATACAGATGGGACCATCTCTGTTCTGTGTAGTAGTAGATCAACAGCCGAATGTCTGTACCGTAGTCAATCGCAAAAGTCAAAAAACCAATAAAAGCCAAAATAATGTCCTTAATCTGGAATTTCGGCGGCCAATCTGGTTTGTCAGAGGGTTTGGTTTTGATTGTGAGACAACAGAAGGTATTGTTGCCGTCATCAGCATTCTCAGTAGTTACCTCCCCTTCAGCTGGAGGGGAAAGGAGGGGTTTATTTACTGTTTCGTTTTCTGCAGTATCGTAGTCCGGGGCCGGGTGTTGATCAGATGGGGTGTTTTCTTGTATATTCTCCAGGGATTGGGTTTTCGCTACTTTCGCTTTGCTGTCATCTGCGACTGGTTTTTGATCTTTGGATTCTGTTTCAGGAACATTATCATCCACAGAGATCGCTCGTCTAGCCATGGCCGCCTTAGCAAGCTCTTTCGGTTTCTCTTGCTGGCCTTTGTATACAACACTGCTCTTTAAATCCATGTCCTTGATTCCTGGTGGCAATTCCACTTTTCCATCCATATCTTCATCGTTCGTTTTTTCTTGTACAGTTAGAGCTTCTTTGTCGCCCATCTTCCGAAGTTAACAACAACAGAACAAAAGCCACGCAGGATGTGAAACCGCAAGTAGGAAAATCCGCTTACCTTGAAAAACGCAATGACTCATATGTATGTCATACCTGAGCGAGTATGGCGACACGCTCAAAACATAAAACCTCCATTGTCCAGTAATTTCGAGAGCACCTATCCCGTGGCTTCCTGTAACTGATGGTATCTTCACCATCAATATTTTAGCTCACTCCATGATGATGTTTATTGTTAACGCAATTAATTTTATTGTTTTTATTTAAATTGTCTGATTTTTACCAATAAACGAGAAGTGTATTTTTAAGTTTCTATTTATATCCCCGTGGAGGTTTACTATTACCTGGTAAATCTGTTTCATAAGAGAACCATTCAAATGACGGTGTGTAGAACCCAGGGGCTCCATCGTGTTGATTTGTATCGATCACTTGTTTAAACATAGCTTTCAAACTACGCATTAAACATATATCTAATTGTTCAGTCATTTTAAATCAAAATCATAATTTTTTTAACATATCAAATTTTTTTTTTAAATTTAATGTTCTTCCAGAAATGTCTTTTCATGTATGTTGCATTCGGAATCTATTGTTAAATTCAACCATTCAAATATTGATATCTATAAATGTATAAATCTACATATGTACAATAACGGACAGTTCGTCAGGAATTACATGCATACGGCATTTTGGATTTTCGTGTTCAAATACAATGTACAACCCGAGGGTATTAACTGTTATATTGAACAAAATCATCCAAACATTGCTCCATATTTTGATGTTAAATACACATTTGATTAATTGATTTATATATCTAATCATCTGAATAAAATACCACATAAATTCTATTTTCTTACCTAATTTAAAGTTGGCCCATTTACATGATTTGTTATTTTCCCTGGGATTTTAGATTGATAATGATTAAGAGCTGTTGACAAATCTCACCAAAACGGTTGCAAGTATTTACAGATGAGGGATTAAAAACACCGAACATAATTATACAAATTGATGTTTGGTGTAAAAACAAGTTACTTTTGTTTGTATAATTGTCGAGAGGTCCATTGTACTGTCAGCAAAACTAGAAAAAATGTAAATATTTACATGCACGCTTTTTTTCCTCACCATGGCGTCTTTTAGGCAATATTAGGGCCGCAGCAGTATTTTTTATTAATTTGTTATAACGGATTAGTAATTTGTTTTAACAAATCATTAATATGTTACAACAGATTATCAATTTGTTATTATATAAATAGTGCCTGTTTGGGAGGGTAACAGTTGAAATTGACACCCCGAGAAAACCATTGTTAACCGACGCGAAGCGGAGGTTGACAATGGTTTTCGAGGGGTGTCAATTTCAACTGTTATCCTCCCAAACAGGCACTATTTATTTTGTTATACTGAATGTCTTTTTTAAAAATTTTAAGAAAATTTTACTGCTTTTATATAGAAATAAGGTGAATTCTACAGCGAACCGTACGCGCATAATTTTCGCGCATGTAACATTTTTTAATGTTACCCGTTGCCAAGTGCGTTGCTAACGCTGGGGGTAATAGTAAATATTATTAACTGCGTCTTAACCAATCAGATTTCAGTATTTAACATGAAAGTATAACAATTGAAATTGACACCCCGAGAAAACCATTGTCAACCGACGCGAAGCGGAGGTTGACAATGGTTTTCGAGGGGTGTCAATTTCAACTGTTATCCTCCCAAACAGGCACTATTTATTTTGTTATACTGAATGTCTTTTTTAAAATTTTTAAGAAAATTTTACTGCTTTTATATAGGAATAACGTGAATTCTACAGCGAACCGTACGCGCATAATTTTCGCGCATGTAACATTTTTTAATGTTACCCGTTGCCAAGTGCGTTGCTAACGCTGAGGGTAATAGTAAATATTATTAACTGCGTCTTAACCAATCAGATTTCAGTATTTAACATGAAAGTTTAACAAAACAGATTATCAATTTGGTATAACAAATTAGTAGTTTGTTTTAACAGGTAATAGATTTGTTATAACAAGTTATCAATTTGTTATAACAAGTTATCAATTTGTTATAACAAATTAATAATTTGTTTTAACAAATTAATAATAGCATAGAGATATCATAGCATTGCATAGAAATCTCATATCATTGCATTTTTATACTATTTATGCTATGATATCATTGCTACGCTATGATATTTGACCCTCATTTTATGCATATCTATTACAATCTCATGCTATGCTGTGCTATGAGATTACAAGTAATGTTTCGAGATTCATAAGCATGCAATGATATGAGATTCCTTTGGAATTCTGTAAGATTCCTATGCTCTCATTCATCATAGCATAACATAACCTAGCACAGCATACCATATCATGTAATCTATAGTACTATATTAAAATAATAGACTCGAATTTTTGGTCTTTAATCGAGAAATTGGAAGAATACTGTCTTTTGTTTTATATATTTTTAAAAATCATTGGTACTTGAAGATTACCAATTTGTTTTCATTTTTTCTCAATTAAGCTTCGATGATTAATAATCAACGAAAATTCCTCATGATATGCTATAAGATCCAATCCTATGCAATGTAATTCCAATGATATGTTATCTAAATTCCATAGCATAGCATTGGAATTACATTATATACCATTGGAATCTTATAGCATATAATTTGATTCTCATTCATCATAGCATAGCATCATTTAGCGTTTTATATCAATAACATTGAATATCATTGAAATATCATAGCATATCATATGCTTTTGTTTTTATAAATTTAAATGAAATGCTTTATGAAGATATATATGATACTAGACTTTGAACTGTGCGTGCACGGGTTGACATTGCATACCGGACATTTACGAAATAGGTACATCGACACACCTTATTACTGACATTTACATAACAATTAAAGCTATAAGCCTACAATAATGCTATTAATTTCACTACACTTTCCTTAGTTTGAATAATCTGTGTCTCGGGAAAGGCCCTCACTACAGTTAAAATGTCTCCCATATACCCATACATGTAATGTAGCAGAAAATTGCAGAATCGCTCCGGAACGATTTTGGAAAAAGTTAAAGTTGCCTTGAAAATAACAGTCAAATTAATCATAAAAAAACCTTTTTGAGACTGCAAATACCTTTCAACTAAAAATTTTAATCCATAGAATGGAAGAATTCAACACCTTTTCATCAACGTACACGTATTTTCTTTGTAAAACTGGGCCTGTAGGACATTATTCATTTTTACGATAAAACATACTCTATCTTCACTCTCCTAACAAATAATTTTATAATGTAACTTTTTTGCATGTAATCAAATATTTTTTGTCATCACGAAGACAAAAGTAAGTACCTAGTTGAAATGTATATTTGTTATTTTATATTTTCTCTCATAAGAAATCATAAATATAATTATATGAACAGAATATATAGCTAACGTCCAATGAAAATTTACCAGTATTTGTATTTATTCATGAAGATGTGATATTGTGGAAACATAAACTAAAGATCCCGTTAGCGTCAATGTATTGCGCAAGCGCAAGATTGTAAAATCCAAAAATTCCAGGTGATTTCCGGGATTGATAATTGATAATTGATAATCTGTTATAACAAATTAATAATTTGTTATAACAAATAACTAATCTGTTATAACAAATTAATAAAAAAAAAAGTACTGCTGCGACCCTAATACGCTTCCGTAAAAATTCGATAAAGGCAAAACAATAGCTGAACAATATTTGAAGGTTTTGTCTAGATGTAATTATTAACTTTAAATATTTATACGTTGTATTATATTAAAAACGATGTTTTTTTAAATATGAAAGTTTCTTATGCCACAATGCAATTTAAGTCTTTATTTCTTTAAAAGTAAACAACTCTTTCATATTCTATTAAAATGCTTTGATCTGTTACAGAGAACAGATTCAATCGCCAGAGGCAATTTTGAAGAATTTATTCAGAAAAACTATATCAATTTAAAGAATGGAGAATCTTCATAGCTCAGAATACATACGATTTTTCTGTTTCAATTATATAATATAAACTAATTTTTGTCTAAAATATCCATCAGTAAGAACTACACACTTTATTCACATTACGGTCATCGACATAAAAATAATTAATTACACTATTAGTATATTACCAATACAGATATTACCGGCGTATAGAGATTTTACATGACTTGTTTTGGTAACGATATTTTTTTCATTTATCTTGTGGACTTTTTCCTTTTATATATAATCCTATTGTAAACAACGGGCATAATGTGGTGCCTGTAACATTTTACAAGTAACATTAGACAGTGTTTGATGCCCGTTTCCCAATCTGTATAGAGTAACTGGTGTAAGGCGTTGTACAGCGTTGCCTACTTTATTACATGTACGTGTTTAATATTCAAAACAATTCGCAGCTTTTCCAATTTACCTGTTACATTTATTCCGATTAAAAGGCAATAATATTTCTTACAATTTAAAAATGAAAATGGAGGGATACAAACATGAAATACATTATGTGTTAAGTGAATCTATTTGTAAGAACCATGCAGTGAGCAATTTATGATCATCTCAGATTTCTATGAAATTTAACAGAAAGTTTCAAAGGATCACTAGAACATCATTGAAGGTTATAGAATATAATGACAAAGAAAGGCAACTCTAATAAATCTATTTCTCTATTTTAACGATTTCGTTCTCTCTCTCTCTCTCTCTCTCTCTCTCTCTCTCTCTCTCTCTCTCTCTCTCTCTCTCTCTCTCTCTCTCTCTCTCTCTCTCTCTCTCACACACACACACACACACACACAAACACATATTACGCCTGACAAACATGAATCACATGTACATAGTTTATTTTACTGAATTGTCATGAAATATTTCAGACATACAGTATATATCATATATATAGCGCCCTGTATAATGCTCTATAATAATTATAACTTTCCATTGAGGTAAAGTGACACAACCAGCGTTAATGCCAAACAACAGTGAGCACTTAAAGGTCCTTCATCAATAATTGTTAAGTTTTATGAATAATTATAAATTTTTAATTAATTTATCACATTTTTATGTGAATCTAATCAAAGTCTCGCATTGCGACAGCAGAAGCTCTAGACAATCTAAAACCAGTCTGCGTCTGCAACAGCGCAAAAGTTGACAGAAAGATTAGAATAACAGCATTTTATAATGCTAATTGTATTACCCAGCTAACATATGACAGCTGGCAATTGCAGTCCATACTGCCATAATCACTGACCTTTGTATATATTTCAATTATTAAAATCTTTGACATTCTGATAAAAGAAACAACTCTCGAGAATATGATGAATTCCAACAATATACTATGTGTTGTTAAAGAAATAAATCTTGATTCTAATAAAGTGCATGTTAATTATTTATAGTGCAAAGAGACCAATTTGATTGATGAATTGTACTGTGTATTTGAAGATGATTGTATGGTACAATAACCGACACATGGGCCCCTTAGAGGAACAGTCAAAGCTGGCTCTGCACGGTTCATAGATTTAGGTTGGAAATTCATTTAAATATAGTTGTATATCTTTGTGATAATGAATCTTACCTACCAAACCTTAACAATCTGAGTAATACGAAGAATTGAGCTCACAATTTAGATATAAAGTCGTCATTCTCCGATCCTTTCGTGACGTGCAGAGTTTAAGCCAGCATAATTCAGATGATGCACCGATGTCAGTTGTTTACCCTGCATACTGTCACCCTACCCAGGTTTAAGAAGGCTTTGCTCAATGACTGCGGGACTATGCACGAGACCCACCGACCCAGCAATCCCTTTGATTGTAGGACGATCCCGACGCGTTCCTGATGCACTCTTAATCTCTGAATTATTGTATGCAAAACATTTGACATTTCAATTATTAGAAGCACAGAGAAAAAAAAAACGGTAGATACTATCGGCGTAAAGAGATTTTAGATTATTCCGCCATTGTGGGCCGTAATCTTTCGCGTCATCGCTACTTCAATACATAGTACCATACATCATTTTTATGTATTGGACATTTGTGCAGAATCAAATATTGTAAATTTCGAAACAAAAAATCCATGTTGTTGAGACGAAGGAGTAGCGGCGACCCTGTGATCAAATTAAGCTTCCGCCGCTGACGTGTGTTATGTCTACCCTGGACTATTGTCCGTGTGTATATAAATAACGACCTTGAGCCAGTCTTTGTTACTTTCTATTACATTCATTGTGACTGTGATATTAATTTAGACCAGTGTAGTTGTTGCATATGCGAGTTATTGGAATATTTTCTCTTATCACCCGCACAATAAAAACGGCTCGCCCAATACACAGTAAAGGCACTCGTGTCGACTCCTCATTCTATCAGAAGAGCGCTGCACGGTGAGCCGTATTCTGAGTGTGAGCACTGACCAGTTCCTGGCATTGTTTCTACTAATGAGTTCCTGTGGAATGGTGTGATCAAACGGAGATGCAATGTGATAGCCAATAACTCTTTTTTTATGAATAATTAAAGGTATCATGTACAAAGAGAAACATAATGGGTTGTTTGTTCTCTCGAGAGAAAACTACTGATTCCAGGGAAGTCGTTAGAGTGGACAGTGAGCGACGACCCTACTGCAACGGGATGACCTCCACGGAATTCACAGAGGAGCAAAAGCAACTGGTCAAAACAACGTGGAACATAGTCCGAGAGGACATCTCAAAAGTGGGAGTCATAACGTTTCTCAGGTTTGTCGCTAATTGTTAATTCCTAAATCAAAAACTGTTCCCAGACAATTTTATATCAAGTTTTTTTGTTTTGTTTATGAAACCTTTTAAAAAACTTCATGAGGTAAAACTATAATTTATCTTATAAATAAAAAACCCACTAAAATCAATTACTTTTTTTTCTTGTCGTATTAATAGTACGGGCATCGCTCACAAATCCTGAAGTGTTTAATTCTAAATGCGAAATACAACCGCAAGCTTAATCAAAGTTGCAGGCTGATAATACTTCATTAAAATCACAGAAATAACTTTTTCCCAGTCACTATCCGACACCGTGAGTAACAGATAGAGGATTGTTCTCTTTTTTAATATTTGCCGTCAACGAATTGATGAAATGAGGTATTAACACTGTCACAAATTGAAATTTGAAAGCACTGGCTTGATTTTTTATTATTGCTTTGCATAAGAACAGTCTGGTTGACCGCCCGTTCACTATTCTATCATGAAGCCATAAAAAGGTGATCAAGGTCCCTGTTTTTTGAAAGATAAGAAATAGAGCCGATTTTTTTCAGAAAATTGCTGGCTGTTGTAGGAAGGATTCGTCACTCTTTTTTGGCGGCTAATTTGTGTACTCAGTACAATAAACAATTTCTATTAGTCTGGTGATCAAACCCTTTTTTTCTGACATTGTTTACATAGAGCGCATTCGTCTCTCTATCGCTCTCGCAGCCGAAAACATTCGAACTTTTTACGTTACAGATGCATGCAATCACACGCTATTATCTTTTCATCAATAAGATGATCTAGCCAGCTGAGGTAAAAAAAATATTGCTTTGAATATAGTTACATCAAAGAAACAAGGAATGCATTCAAGATATATAGGTTATATATCACACTGCGTCAAATGAAAACCTTACTCATTGTCTTCAGCCTGTTACCATATCTAGTTTGTTTCGTTCTCTTTGTCCTTTTGACCAAACCCTTAGCTTGAAACAAATCGAAAATAGGTCTTTAGTTTTTTCCATATGGTTATTGGTCATAAATATCAATCACTGTATGGTGATACGGCAACCTTACGCAAAGACATATTTCGTAATCAGGCTGTTGTCTTAGAGTGCATTGACCGGCTATGGACTCTATCTCAGGGTTGGAGCTTTGATCTTACCAATAAAGGATGCATCTAACAATTACTACTTCCATGGGTTCCTGTTTAGATAATATACGTAAAATTACAAATGATTCATTAATACATAGACGGTCGCTAAAAATGATACAATTTGGTATTACTTATCTTTAAAATTGTAATTGAATTTGAGTTCATCTTATCACCTGAAAATCAGCATTGGGTTTATTCATGATGCGCGTTGGAACAGTGTTCTTTCATAAACCACAAGAGATGAGTTTATGAGAGATTTCCATTCAGAAGAATTACGAGTAACACTGGCGACATAAAAAGCTTAATTGATTCTATGCCACTACTCTGTTCGTGAGATGTATTATGAAATCACGTGATGATCATAACGAATTTTGATATCGATAAATGAGCTAGTATCGGCTGTAGTGGATCATATTGGTAACGGACCAAAGAGATCTACCAATGATAACACTCAGAGGGCAACACGTGTCAATCCATCACGTTTAAAAGTAAAGTAAGTTTGCGTATTGAACTATTTGCGCTGATATGTGGTAAAATAATAGTATGGTATGCAAATAGGGCCACTTGTGAAAACTCAACAAAAAATAACCAAACCGTCACGCTATCACAACTTTTATACCACAAGCTGTCACGCTAAACCAACTTTTACCCAACATGCCGTCACGCTGACACAACTCTGTCACAGTAACATAATTTTACCTAACGCGCAGTCAGGCAAACACAATTTCGTATACCCTGCTATTGCACGCGCTTACACAACCTGCTGTCATGCTAAAGCACCTTTTACATGAAACGCAGTCACGCTAACACAACTATATACAACTATACACAATATGCAGTAACGCTAACACAACACGCAGTAACGCTAATACAACTTTATACAACACACAGTGACCCTAACACAGCTTTACACAACACACAGTACGCCATCGCAGTGTTACAAAACACACGCGCTAAAATGCAATAATATTTACGGCGTCACGCTAGCACAACTTTACATACCACGCCATCACGCTGTCAAACAACACTTTCGCGTTTTACGCGTTTAAATGTCACGTGCGTTTTGTTCTCCCCTGTCGCCCATGTCGACTAGTGCTCAACGATTCGACTTTAACAAATGGAAGCATTTTCTAACAATTTGTCATCCGCCGCAACTCTCTTAGAATTGTCGAGCGTGAAATTACTTTTGGTTCAGCAATGTGATGTCAAAGCAAAATATAATGAGATTGTTAGAAATAAAATTTACTAACGGTTTATTTTGTTTTGGTTTTTTGGGGTAATTTTAGTTTTATACATCAACAGTATACCAAATTATACGAAAGCCCATTGAGCTCATTTTCGTAGGTAAAAAAAATATTTTTTTCGCGAATAAACGCGATATAACGCGTTAGTTTTGCAAATAAACGCGAAACTTTCGCGAATAAACGCGAAACTTTCGCGAATAAACGCGTAACTTTCGCGAATAAACGCGAAACTTTCGCGATATAACGCGAAACTTTCGCAATATAACGCATAGCTTTCGCGATATAACGCGTAAGTTTCGCGAATAAACGCGTTAGTTTCGTGAATAAACGCGAAACTTTCGCGATAAAACGCGTAGCTTTCGCGATATAACGCGTTAGTTTCGCGAATAAACGCGTTAGTTTCGCGAATAAACGCGTAACTTTCGCGAATTAACGCGAAACTATTATATCAATATTGTCATTTCATACAGAACCCATATGAAGAAAACGATGGAAAACAAACACATTTTAAGTTTTATATAATAAAATACTTATTATTCATTATTATTATAATATCCGTGTTACGTTGATTTATGAAGACAAAATTATCTTTTATGCATATAGATATTAATAAATCTGATAAAACTTTATCATAATATTTTTTTATGTTATATGTCCAAAGTAGATAATAAGTTTGAGCATCGTATTACGATTTTCAGTTGTTCGCCGACCCTGTGTTCGAACAGGCATTCATTGATGATCTTTTTCTTATAAAATTGATATAAATTTAACCGTCGCAAACCTTTTAAATCTTAGTATTAATTTTTAAATGACATATGTGATAAATTTGGAGGACGAATTTACGTCATCTAGATTTGAACAAAAGCTTGAAAATATCCATTCACAGCTTGGCTTATCTATCTGATATAAAACTAGATGTTAAGTTATGTTGCAGCGATATTATATATATTATAACGTTTTAAACAATGATATCCTTTAAATTCTAAAATGATACCTAATTAAACGTTTAATTCGAATTAAAATTGTTATTATCAAAATATGTTGCTGCCTCATTTTCAATAATACAGCGCCCATTAGAATGTGAAAAGCGCGATGCATTATGTTCTTTAAAAATCAGTACTAAGATTTTAAAGATTTCCTACGTTTTAATTTATGTTAATTTGTAAATAAGGTTAAATCTAATTCATTTACATCTTTATAGAATATTATTTTGTTTTATTTAAATTAATAAATTTATTTTCGGTAATTATTCTTCATAGGGTTTCTTCTATGTAATAACAATATTTATATTTAAGTTTCGCGTTTATTCGCGAAAGTAACGCGTTATATCGCGAAAGTTTCGCGTTTATTCGCGAAAGTTACGCGCTTATTCGCGAAAGTTTCGCGTTTATTTGCGAAAGTTACGCGTTTATTCGCGAAATTTCGCGTTTATTCGCGAAAGTTACGCGTTTATTTGCGAAAGTTTCGCGTTTATTTGCGAAAGTTACGCGTTTATTCGCGAAAGTTTTGCGTTTATTTGCGAAAGTTTCGCGTTTATTCGCGAAAGTTACGCGTTATATCGCGAAAGTTTTGCGTTTATTCGCGAAAGTTTCGCGTTTATTTGCGAAACTTACGCGTTTATTCGCGAAAAAAAAAATTTTTCACCTACGAAAATGAGCTCAATGGGCTTTCGTAAAATTAAACATTGAAAACTTGTCACAGAGAAACTTTGATCCATTTTGGTTTCATTTGATCAAGTACTTGATGAGCAATTGCCATTAATCAAGCAACTGCGCCCAAGATCCTCAGCCTCAAACCATATACAAACTAAGTGACCTTTACTTGTATTTTATAGTTAAGGAGTCTGAATGGTCAATAAATACCCATGAGATCTACCTTAAACTTTTAGATATGAATCATTTAGCAATAAACTATTTTTTTTTAAATCCAAATATTTAAGACTTTATGAACATTTCATTACATTTGTATAAAGAGGTCTTCATCTTACGGAAGTTCAGATAGTCTTAAAATGGCGACGACCATCTAATCTTCTATACAGCTTATTTCAAATTTTCCGAATTGTAATTGGGGTCTTCAATTCTACCCACATTGTGTAATTCATTACTCGCCGATCATTCACCCCACCTTGTTTTCAAAAGTAAAATACATGTTCTATGTAGCTGTATGCAATTTCTGATCTTTGTTCGAACGTTATATTATTAATTATCTGAGTAAAAATAAGTTGTCTATTTCAAACTTTTGGCTTCATGAATGTCACAAACACGCGCAGAATTTAGAAATAATGATGAGGAAGATTTCTTACTTCACTCACGTGTACGTGTACATGTACACCCGTGCAACTGTGTTTGACATTTCATTGGCTTGACAGTCGCCGTTACTATTACAATCAATTTTTGATACTGACCGATCTCATAGACTATGGTATAATATGTATTATTCAGATATTCTATTAAATTGATTTGACGGCGGTTGAGTACGGATTCCTATCATAACGCATCCCCAATAAGTAAAGACAAGGCAATACACTGCCGCTGATCTCTGACGTAAAACTGACGTAAAACCTTTGCCTTACGTGTACCATATTACTTAGTGGCTTTTTATCTACATGTATATAATCTGTTATTTAGATGTATATTTTATTATATTTTACAGTATATGGTGTATTTATAAATAACGCTGATTTTAAATATGATGGTTTGTTCTTTGCTAAAGGAATGGATGAAATAGAACAAATCGACGCGCTTCTACATTGATGCATTTAAATGATAATAATTGTTATCATTAGTATGTGGTTTTAATTTTAATTAGTAACTAATTAAGGGGGCGATGAAGATTTTTTTTAAATCGTACACAGATTATTTCGCATATGATACGTCCAACATGCAATATATCATTATTTATTTGTTCATGTAAACATGTAAATTATTTATGGCGACATACTTGTTATGTATATGTCGACATGCAGCCTATCTATGTCGACATGCGGCTTATTATGTTGACTTACCACTTATTAGTTTTAGCATGCACCATATTCAGCATCAACATGCACATTATTTATTCAACATGCAACTAGGGAAAAATAATTTTTAAGAGAAAATGTAAACCTTAGATATCTTATATGTCAATATAAGCAAGGTGTATGCATTAATTTCATGCTAATAAAATGAATTTGCATGTCAACATAAAGATGTCGATATGAACAAGTAGTACCGTGCGCGTTACTAGTCACTTGTTGGCAATGTTTTAGGACTTAATGAAATCTCTCTCTCTCTCTCTGCTTACATGTCATTATACATATATTGCATGCTGAAATAAATGTATTGCGTGTTACAAATGTTTTGCACGTTCGATACAATCTTTAGTGAAATAACTTGATCATTGTTGTAGGGGGTGTACACCATAATAAATAAATCAAATGCCTGCACAAAAAACGGTAGATATATTGCACGGTTCCTTTTCTCCCTCAAGCATCCTCTGTAGACTGTTAATGTAAGCAGTCCCATAGTAATGAAACAGAACGCTCTCTTAGATAATGCTCATCGTTAAAAATGAGGTAGCGGGGAGCTTATTAAGTAATATTGAAATTCAAATATTGATTTTAATCACTGGACACACAGAGTTTTTACACTGTCTCTAAAATACAATACAAAATGGATATTAGCACGTTTTGATCTCAGCAGAATATTTTGATTGGACATTATGACTAATGTGACTCCAGTTATCAATTAAGGTTAGAATGTTGTAGATAGAAACATAGACATCCACTTAGAACTTAGTGCTATTCCTAAAAAAAACAGATTGCATTTACTCAGTTACTCAGTTTCAAATCTACCTGTCATCTTCCAAAGTCAAAGGTCTCTGAGAAACTCTTGACTTGGGAAGATGACTATTTGAATATGTACGTGTTCATCTTCCCAATTCAAGGGTTTCTGATCCGCTCCGCTCTACATGATAAACTCTTGACTTGGGAAGATGGTGCATTTACTCATTTCATTATTAATAGTTTTAATTGCCTTTAACCGCATTGCTAGAAGTGTTCAGGTCATAAAGTGTTCAGGTCACAAAGTGGCAACGTTTATCGAACATGTTTTGGGTTTGTTTTTTGATTTTCAAATAAATAATGTGAACAATTATAAATGGTGTAATTTACTTCGCCTACCTCACTTTATATGGATCTAAGGAGAAAGAAATGTATATACATGTATCAACAATATTACATGTACTTTCTTTACAAAGAAGCAGTCTTTGCGGAAAAAAGATACACAACCCCCTGAAACAAATTCGGATGAGTATAGGATTTTTTGAAAATGTGCATGATATATTATTTATGTATTCATGTATTTTGTTTCTGACATTTCAAAATGCTAAAATCATGATTACGATTTCGGTCATTCTGTTTTAGATCTTCCCTTGCTGTGTGCTACGATAACACTTGTTTGGTGTAAGAAACATTGATAAAAGATTCATTCTACGATCGAGCAGCTGGTTAAAAGCTAACAAAAAGTATTAAATAATTCAAAACTTGCATCCGGTTTTATCGTCAAATTAAATCTTTTGTTCTCTTGATTGATTTCACCGCTTTCGCTATTTAAGATGGATCGATGCTGAGTGAATTAAACATTGGAGCCTAAGTGTAATGTAGAATTCCCATGCATTGGTCTCAGATACCTCACGTTGTGTATTGAATCAAGCAATGCTTCCTTTTATTTGAATGTTTGAGAAAAACAAGTTCATACAAAGATCCGGGGGAATCCCCCGATTGAAGGAATCTTGTTTGTTCTTAGGGTTGAAAGGTTTGTTAACCCTTTTAGAATAAAATTTACTGAGGAACAATATTCTTAAATATACATTTTGAGAGAGAGAAAAATACACGAGTAATCTTATACTTTAGTTAAATAATGGGGAAAGATAGTTCCAATTTCCAACACTGAACTTGTTCAAAATTACACCTTTATATAATGCTTTCCCCAATACTGTTTCATTGATTTGTTTTGTCAAGGAAAAAAATGATGGGTTTGGGGGGGGGGGGGGGTCGCCTCATCACATATCTTGTTTCTAAAGACAAACGAAAATAAATGGTCCAGTTATCCATTTTCAAATTGGAATGTAAACAGAGCAGCGTCCTATCGGGCAGGATGACGGCTTCATTGGGTAAACATATCGCAGCGCCCGTAACGTACAGACGTTTTTAGAAAGTCTAGCCTCTCAGAAACCTAATTGGGCCCGATCAAAGTATTAGCGCGCTGTTAAAATGTTCCTCCGCGTAACAAAATCATTAAGTCATTTAGGGACGCAACAAGAATATGACAAGCAATCGTCTATCTGTCCAGTGTCCAATCTCTGCAGTGGGTGGCCCGTCCTTGACAACTGCCAAAAACCGCGAAACCGTCTGACAAGTTACAAACAGTTCACGATTCAATGTGCTCAAATATTGCATATTTACTCCAATATGTCTAGAAATCTTACATTAACATATTACATGCCTAGACATTTTACATTAACGAAATCTTACATTAAAAGAGTCGGATGGCCGTAGCCGTTTTTAGTCAATATTATTATTTTTTATAAGAAGAGCTCTATATTAAGATAAGGGAACATTCAGCCCCCTCCTAACATCCCCCTCCCCCTAAAGGTCCAGAACCAGACCTTTATCATTCAGTTACTTGAGCTTATTACACGTAATAAAAAATCGTGTAGTTTTTCGTGATACGATTTATAGCATTGCTAGTTTAGTGCGCACACGACTTTTTTGTTTACTATTTTTAAGACAAAAAAAGGCAAAACACTAATCTATATAGAGATGGACCCCCCCCCCCCCCCCCCGCTGAAAACGCAGACTTATTACATGATATGAAAACCATAAACGTTTACAGAGTCGAGGGGGTGCAATAAAAACTGATATGGCCCACCCCACCCCAATGAAATATTAATAGATCCGCCCTCTCTTGCGAATAGACTTGTTAAGTACTTAGTTACTTTATTAACTTAGTTGCTACTCAGTTAACTACTAAACCTTATAAACAAAATCATACTGTCCAATGTCAGCGGTCGAATAAAAGTCCTATACTATGTGAATTGTAAGGAAAGATCATTTTCAATTTTTGATTGAGGTTCAAAATTGTTTGAAACTAGTTCATATGATTTAACTTATAATGGTCCTCTTGTACTTTATTTAAAATTGATTATGTCGTTTAATGTAACCTTATAGAACGTGCAATATCGTTTGGCATTTAACTGATTACATGGTATCATCAACTCTGTACCAAAATATCTGCCAGGAAAATGTGAAAGCCATTAACATTTCGAAACTATTAAAAAGCAAACAGTTAATACATCCTGATTTGTTTAACTGCCTTTAATATCACATAACCTCATATAATATGGAAGACCAACATCATCTCAAAGTGAGGCCCGCATTTTGTTGAATTGATACACTATATACAAATAACTTGTTGGCAATCGGCAAGGGACTTCAAGTGTCCTTGTTGAGACCGTTATATGTCAGAGAACGAACCAGAATTAGCACGTGACAAGTAACAAACAACCCTAGACAATCTCTATGTATACACCGGTGTCTACAGCCATTGGTAGAATTCAATAGCCGACCGCATGTAAGTGATAAACCATATAACTAAGAAATGTTGAGGTGGACAACATGGAAACAGTCATTGTAATAACTCTC
The DNA here is from genome assembly GCF_025612915.1 of Magallana angulata. NCBI lineage: Eukaryota > Metazoa > Mollusca > Bivalvia > Ostreida > Ostreidae > Magallana > Magallana angulata. The sequence continues at coordinate 51,217,754 of NC_069113.1, forward strand.
TACTACAAACACATCCTATTAATTTTAGTTTATTACATGTAGCATATGCAATTGTCCCTTTAGTGGTTTCTCAAATATTTTTGTCCTTTGTTGACCTTGGCTTTTGACGTCATGTTTTGGCCGAAGTATAGCCTTCATATCATTATTACCAGAGCTGCGTTCAAGATCGTAGCAGCTAGCCTAGCCACTAGTTCATAGATATCTAGGTCTATTGAACGAACCGCTAGGTTAGCCGCTAGGTGTCAGTTTTGTAGTTGGAAATATTCAACTTAAGACTTATTACATCGACATTATTTGTTAATTTCAAGCGGAAATAATCATGTTTAAATTCATTATAACTTAAACATGTTAAAGGATGAATAAGGTATCACTAAAGAAATAGATTTCATGTTTGTTACAAAGTGGTAACTAAGGTGGCCATCTTGAATTTGATGCTTAGCATAAAATATTTAAGCTACGAATATCTACCTAGCGGCTAGGCTAGCTTACAGTTCAACTACGTAGCCCTACGTAGCAGCTACGATCTTAAACGCAGCCCAGCAATCTTATTTCTAAGGGTGTAATAGTGTATGGAACTGGAAATGAAGGTAAGTCGGACCGGTTCTGTGATTGACTTTGCGGTAAGACGCGTTCTAAATCTCGAACACAAAGTTTGCTTTCCACCCAAACAAGTGCATCTGTACTAAAAGTGGACTACTTATATTGTATACCCCTATAAGAGTATAAAAAATATTGCACAGGCATGCAATAGTGTGGGTCATAACAATCTAAATTAACGCATTGACTTTGTTGATAGGAAAACTGTTGAAAATATGACGACAAACTGCTAAAGAGTGAATCGGTAAGATAATAAGGCTATTGGGAAAGGGGGCATTTCGTTAATTGACAATTTTAACGTCATAAACACGCTAATAAAGTTTCAAGCATTGGTATGTGTAGTACAATACATGTTATTTTCAGATCACTTGTATCCATACTTGAAAAAGTTCTTATGAGAAATTATCGCAAATATGTCTCAGTAGCAACATGAATCATTGTTAAATTATCAAGCGTTACTTTAAAGTAAAACATATGCTAAAACATTGAGTCGAGCTATCTAAATAAATGAATGATATTTATTATTTACAGTGGTCACGTACAAAATAGATATGCATGCTAAGTTCATTGATTACTGCAGGTCAATTTATATCAGTGCTCTGTAAGTGTTGATTTGAATTCACGACTCTATACTACGACTGGCTGTTTGATTACAATCCACGACCCTTTATAACGACAGATTGTTTGATTACAATTCACGACCCTATACTATGACAGGTTGTTGATTACAATTCACGACCCTTTATTAAGACAGGCTGTTTGATTACAATTCACGACCCTTTACTACGACAGGCTGTTTCATTACAATTCACGACCCTTTACTACGACAGGTTGTTTGGTTACATTTCACGACCCTTTACTACGACAGGTTGTTTGATTACATTCACGATCCTTTGCTACGACAGGATGTTTGATTAGAACGCACGATCCGTTACTACGACAGTTTGTTTTATTACAATTCACGACCCTTTACTACGATAGGTTGTTTGGTTAGAATTCACGACTCTTTACTACGACAGGTTGTTTGATCAGAATCCACGACCTTTTACCACGACAGGTTGTTTGATTAGAATCTACGACCCTTTACTATGACAGGTCGATTGAATACAACTCACGACCCCTTTCTACGACAGGTTGTTTGAGAAGTTCCCGGATGTCCAGGACTTGTTTGTACCATTCCGGGGTCTGAACTCGGAGGAACTACGTCAGAACGTGGGGCTCCGTGAGCACGGCATGAGGGTGATGGGGACCATCGAGAAGTGTATCACGAGGATAGACCAGCCCGACAAATTGACATCCATGCTGGAGAGCCTCGGGGAGAAACACGTCGTGTTCGACACAAAGATCGAGTATTTTGATGTAAGTTTATTTATGAACGTTAATCTACTTAACTTCAAGTAAGTTTTTGTTTAAACACAATGACTTAGTATTTTAATGTAAATTTATGTTTGAAGATATTGATCGAGTATTCTGAGTTGAGTTAAGTTGATATATTTAATTGTTATACTTTCATGTTAAATACTGAAATCTGATTGGTTAAGACGCAGTTAATAATATTTACTATTACCCTCAGCGTTAGCAACGCACTTGGCAACGGGTAACATTAAAAAATGTTACATGCGCGAAAATTATGCGCGTACGGTTCGCTGTAGAATTCACGTTATTCCTATATTTAAAAGCAGTAAAATTTTCTTAAAAATTTTAAAAAAGACATTCAGTATAACAAAATAAATAGTGCCTGTTTGGGAGGATAACAGTTGAAATTGACACCCCTCGAAAACCATTGTCAACCTCCGCTTCGCGTCGGTTGACAATGGTTTTCTCGGGGTGTCAATTTCAACTGTTACCCTCCCAAACAGGCACTATTTATATAGTATCAAGATTGTTTGAACACAAATATCTGGTATTTTGACGTAAATTTTTGTTTAAAGATGAAGTATTTTACCTAAAGTTATATTTGATGAAGTATTTTGACGTAAATCTATATTCGGACTCAAAGATGTTTTTACGTAAGTTTATGTTTGAATTTAACGATCCTATATATTTTAACGTAAATGGCATTTTAACAAATGTTTATTAATGAAAAATGAAATCTATTATTTTGACATATGTTTATAAAAGAACACTGAATTCTAGCACTTTGGTGTATGTTTATAAATGAACACAGAAATATAGCATTTTGGTGTATGTTTATAAATAAACACAGAAATCTAGCATCTATACTACCATATTAAAGTAATAGACTCCAATTAATTTTCGCTTATTAATAATCAACGAAAATTCCTCAAGAAATCCCGGAAATCATCTGGATTTTTTTTATTTTACAATCTTGCGCTTGCGCAATACAATCACGCTAACGGGATCTTTAGTTTATGTTTCCACAATATCATATTTGCATGAATAAACTCAGAAAAGATAATACAATTACTGGTACATTTTCATGGGAAATTTGCTTTATATTCTGTTCATATATATATTATATATTAATGATTTCTTATGAGAGAAAGTATAAAATAACAAATAAACATTTCAACTAAGTACATGTACTTATACTTACTCTTGTTTTCGTGATGACAAAAAATGATTGATTACATGCCAAAAAAAATCACATTATATTTCTTAGGAGAGTGAAGATAGAATATGTTTTATCGTAAAAATGAATAATGTCCTACAGACCCAGTTTTACGATAGAATGCGTTCCGTGTATTGTCTCTGTAGGAAAAAAAAATACGTGTACGTTGGTGGAAAGTGTTAAATTCTTCCATTATATGTATTAAAATTTTTAGATGAAAGCTATTTACAGTCTCAAAAAGGTTTATTTTGATGAATTTGACTATTATTTTCAAGGCAACTTCATTAATTTTCTCCAAAACCGTTCCGGAGCGATTCTGCAATTTTATGCTACATTACGGGTACATGTGTATAGAAGGCATTCTAACTGTGGTGAGGGCCTTTCCCGAGACACGGTTAGATTATTCAAACTAAGGAAAGTGTAGTGAAATTGATAGCATTATTGTTGGCTTATAGCTTTGTTATGTAAATGTCAATAATACGGTGTATCGATGTATCTATTTCGAAAATGTCCGATATGCAATGTCAACACGTGCAGTCTAGTTTTAACGTAAGTTTATGTTGGAACTTGTTAAACTTTATGCTTATTCGAAAATTTCGGCGTACTTTTATATATGACTCAAATATCAAGTATTTTAACTAAGTATGCATTTAATTCAAAGATCGGTATTTTAAGGTAGGGACACAAAACTCGAAGATTTTGACGTAATTTAACATAACACATTTAATCTAAAGATCGAGTAATCGAGTAATTTGATGTATTCATTCGACACATCCGGCGTTTCGACCTAGGCACACATATTAACTGGATCATACTTTTTTCAATGCTGTTATATGAAGAGTAATGAAGTTGTAGACGTATAAATACCCATTTTTGAATTTAATTTTTTATGACGTTCGAGCACAAGAATGGGAAATATTAAGTAAGAATACCAATGTCACAGATATCTGTTTGTTTGATGGAAATTTATATTTGACACTAAAACAATGAGGAATATGTTTGAATAAAGAATTTGATTACATATATTTTGGCTTTATTACACTTTTGAAACAAGTACTTAGTATTTTGACGTGAGGTTGTATACGTAGACATTTGACGTAAAAACTGTACTATATAGTGTTAAAAATGACGTTTATTTTATTATTCAATTTAATTGAATTTGTGAAAAAAAATTGCTATATTATTAACCATTCAATTCAAACGAAAACCATATAACTAATTTTAACGGAAGACGTCAAACATTTTTTTTTATTTTGAAAAATCTCAAATATCCGACAACTGTATGCATTCACTCATTACTTACTCGAACCGAGAGCAATGCATGCAACAGAACAAATATAACGGAAAAGTTGATACTGGAGCGCGGAGTCGATAAAACGAATGTTATGTAACGACTGTTTGACTAAGAAATTGCCTTTACGAAAGTGTTGACACGCACGATTTCAATAATGTCAATGCTGAATTACATCAAACAATGAAAGGAAATCTGACCTTTAAAAATCTGTTACTTTTTTTTCATTTAGTGCAGTCGTGGTCAATCGCGTAGATTTCATTCTACGTTATTGCTTTTATGGCTGCATCTGTAGTAATAACACGGGTTTCTGAAGGATGCTATCACAATACGCATATTTGGTAGTCACTAGTACCATTATGATAGAACATAAATATAAACTTAAATACAAACTTGAGTATTCTTTTACAAACTTTATGATTAATTTTAGCTCACCTGAACTGAAGACACAAGTAACTTGAAGTAAGCGAAACTATATGCCGTGTTGTGGCCACAAATAGAGCTCAGAGTTTTATAAATGTATGGAAGGTTAATTGTCTCTCAGGTGAGCGTTGTGACCCATGGGCCGCTATATGAGATGACAGTTAGACGTCCGACAGTGTTCAAAATATGATGTAATACCAGTATATTGTAGATTGACCTGTGACCACCTTGCACATGAATCAAGCGTGTAAACTACTCTTTAAATTTTGAAATTATCTTTGTCTTCATCGCTTTTTTTTTTAGTTTTGTTTTGTTTCTTGATTGTTGCTTTTTTGTAGATCTGTGTTAATTTCACAGCCCGTAGAAAATTAAAAAAAATAAAATTCGAGAAGAATTAGCATTATTTCAAAAACTTTTTTTTTTGGAATTTTTGATGGCTATTCAAGTTAAAACATGCACCTGTACTGGATAAACCAATCGAAACAACTGTAAAGAGATTTTTACTACTTTATAGGTACAGAACTGGGGTTTTATTTATAGAATTGTTGAGCCTTGCCAACAGTCATACAATTTTCATTCTATCAAAAGTGCACACAATTACACATAATGACAGTCAATCATAAACAACATTTTAAAGGGGGTATTGTAATTATGAACTGTAAGGGCTCTGTTTGCATACATCATTGCAGTTCCTAATGTTGTGGTCATTTGAACTTATTGTTTATCACTTATCTTTTCATTTTGATATTTGTAATTTTTTTAAAAATAATCCAATGAGAACAATTGCGTGTATGGTGTTATGAACGCAACAAGTGGTTGTACATATAAGTAAGAGTGCAATCTGTATGCAAAGTCGCGAACATACACGTAGGATAAATGGAACGGACCGTGGAACAAACTACATGTATATTGTAGATTATCAAAGTTAACCTATATATTGAACCTGTGTTATAGATACTAATACATCTACAGTAAAGTGTTGTCGCAACTGAGTTTCGTCATTACACTAGATGATCATTCAGTTTGTTTAAAAAATATTCTGGAAACAGACTTTTCATTTAAATTTGCACTTTTTTGTTGTTTTCTTTGTAGTTATTGTCACCTCAGTTGATACAAGCCATTAAGCCGGCCATTGGTGATCAGTGGACTCCCAGCGTGGAGCAAGCTTGGAATAACTTTTTATTGTACATAACGGGAATCATGAAGGGCGCTATGTTACAAGGGACGTGATTGGTTGCTCTGTCATGCAAATTGTTCATTTTTTCGGTTTTTATTTTTTACATAATTTGAGTAGTACGAATCGCATTTGTAGATATTGTGTGAGAGGGACTATATATGTAGAAGAATCTTCTGCAATTAATAAATAAAAATAGAGACATTACCAAAATCAATTTGTTGTGTAATATCTGATGTTGCGTAGCAACTGGACAACGGAAATATCAAGATGGCCGGATAGCGTGATGCGCTCTACCCTCGTTCCTTGGCGGTGAAACATTGAATGGCGCCGAAACTCGCAAAGTCTGGCGTATACGTCAATCTCCATCATTTCTTATGATTAATGTGTTCCATTACCCGTGGCTAAATCGCGTTCAAGCTAATGAAGATAGTTTAATCTGTATTACTGCAGAATTAAGATTAAAAGCTAGAAGCACAGGCAGCGTTTAGATAAACTTTATTTTTACATCAAAGTCCTCACTTCATATAAAATTAATTACTTTACACCTTGGAGCACCCATCTCTACCGGCAGTGTATCAACGTTGTTTATGTTGGCTATTTTCTGAAGAATGCATAAGATAAAGGTGACGCAATTCGCCACTTCCTCTGTTTATAAATTCGTTCAAATCCCCGCTTTTCGATAACGTCTACCGTATTGTTTCAGGTAGCGATTATTTGCTCGGGTTAATAGTGTCTGTAAACCAAAACTGAGGCAGATATCGTTAATGTTTAATAAATGGCAAAATTTGACGTGGAATAGACTAGAGTTCCCGGTGCGTTTGGTGCTTTAACTGCAGTACATATCTGCACACATGCAAGATTTCCTCTCAACATACGGTGATTTATGACTAAAACAAAGCAAAATTTTTAAGTTTACGAACTACTTTTTCGGGTTTGCTGATGAGATGCTAATTGATATAAATACAGATGCTGTAAGAATAGCATAACGGCCCGATAAGTTCACGAATGTTTGTATCATGTCTACATCTCGTCGCAAACAGACTCATGCTGATCTAAACGGAAGGTTTCTGCATTTAACACACAAAAACCTTTGTATAAACAACGATTATTAAATAAACGGGTCTGTTTTCTAAGCAAGCTGAACTTAGAAACGGTACTCCAAATGTCTTCACTTGCATGATCTTGCATTATAAATTATATAAATTAAAATAAAAAGAAACAGCATCTTTAATCCAGACATTTTAAAAAGTTATGGCAAATTTTCTCTTCTGATGCATTAACACTGCAAGTTTTTTTTATTTTTCATATAAAATCCAAATAGATAATAATCATACAAACCATAATTCATATGCATACATGTGGTTATCGAACATTGCTGAGGATTGGTGATCCTTAATAGGCTACAGTAGTCGTCTAGATCTATGCCGTGATATACAGTTTGAATCACGTGCATTAGAATAATATACTGTACATGCATCATTATATTTACATGTTCGCGTGATGCACTGTTTCTATAATTGTGAATTTTGAAAATACTGTAATCGCATACATATTTCCTTGGTTGAAAAACTGTACATCGTATTGCACATAGAGGCAATACCCATCCAAATCAGTTTATAAATAAAAACTTATACTACTGACAATTAATATACTGACATAGATGGATAATTCCTATGATCATGCAACTATTATAGATACTCTGCTACGTTGCAGCGTGCTCAATAATGTTTACAACAAATTGTGTCAACATATTTTAGGTTACTTTGTTTCTATAAATGACAGCTGTAATGTAACCACAACGAATACGGCATGGTCGGTTTTTGGCTTCCGTAGAATATCTAAAAGAGAAAGTGAAAGCTCTGAAATTGATAGCAAGGTCCCCGTAATCAAGTAAGATTGATTAAATAAATACAAGTTATTCACCTAACAAGATTTTTTTTTACAATTTGTGTTTGCAAAATATCGCAATTAAAAAAACGAAGGTTTGCATATCATCGGTTGTTGTAATACTGTATTGTTTGAACGATTATTCTTAATCTGTGAATTATTCTGTCACGTGTGGTTATGAAACCAAGCCACTTCTGAATTTAACGAGATTTTAGTATAATAATTACATTAAACGGTATTGTGATGAATAAAACGTGTATTCCACGAATATATTCACTGTGTATTTGGTAGTTGGAAAGAATTCGTGCCTGTATGTGTTTGTATGGAACGCCGTGCGTGCTAAAAAGCAAGGAATTATCAATGACAAAAGTATAAAAAAAAAAAAAAAAATACAACCACCCCGTTCAGAGACACAATATGTACTTCCTTGGTCATACTATTTAATATCCATCTCAATAACATACTGCTTCTTTTATAAACACGTTTTACAGATGTCTTCATCACGTGACCCTACCGTGGCTATCATTGGTGGAGGAATATCAGGACTAGTGTGTGCCATAAGATTAAACCAACTCGGCTTCTCCAGAGTCACGGTTTTTGACACAGGTACTTCTACACAGGATGTCATATAATCATCATCATCAACAACAACAACTATATACTCTAAGCCATTTTAAATAGTATTGCAATAAAACAAGCTGTATCTCGAGTTTCACTTCAAAACAAGTAAAACTCTATACATGTATATTGTAAATCATGGAGCGGCTTCTTTAATCATATTGCAATCTTCAGAATTTCATTACTCAAAGTCACATGTATTTATTGGATGATAGAAATTGTCGTACATTTTCTAACAGGTAAGAGAGCAGCAGGAGGACGCTGCTCAAGCCGGAAGACGATGGTAAATGGACAGCTCCATACGTTTGACCACTCCTGTCAGTACTTCACTGTATCCGACAGAAGATTCGCTAACATTGTCTCCTTTCTACACAACAAAAATGCAGTCAAAATCTGGACAGGAAAGATCGGACATTTAAAGTCGGGGAAATTCCACGAGGACTCCAATATTACTCAGGCTTTCATTGGAACCGATGGAATGCAGACTGTTGCGGATTGTTTGGCATCTAATGCGAACGTTCAGCGACCAGTGTGGATTAGCGAAGTGTTTTGGGAGGAGGGAAGTCGAAAATGGAAGGTTGACCGATTTGGGTTTTACGATTACTTAATTATAGCGCATAATGGTAAATGTGCTGACAAATTAATGTCGTCTGCTGGTGCACCGGAAGTTCATAGTCTTCTTCGTGTGAGATTCAATGACGTATTGAATCCACGTGACCAGCGCATGCACTTATGTTCGTTGTGGGTTCTTTTAATAGCATTTGAAACGCCGCTCAAATTATGCTTCGAGGGAGCTCACATTGATCATGATGATATATCCTGGATAAGTAATAATACTGCAAAGTACCGAAACGCAAGAGAACCAGTGGCAGGTAAGAAGGACTCCACAGAGTGTTGGACTATCATTAGCACTAAAGCTTTCGGAAAGAACTTCAAGGTACCTCAGGAAAACATCCCGCCTTCTACAGAAAAAGTGGTTACTGAAAGATTATTGACTGCCTTTAAGGCTGCAACAGGGAGAAAGGAGATACCCAGGGTTTGTTATACACGGGTACAGCTGTGGGGAGCGGCCGTTCCTATCAATGTACTGGGCAGTGGTGCAGACTGCGTGTTTGATTGTCGCCATCATTTAGGCGTGTGTGGAGACTGGCTATCCTCCCCTTGTATACAGGGTGCGGCAATCAGCGGATTATCCTTGGCGGAAAAAATCCAGCAACACTCTGCAGGTTTGGTTTACTTGTCATTGTAAAAGGAATTCTAGCGCAGTGTACTATTGACAAACAGTTTATCATATTTCTCCCTAAGTTATCTTCATTCACAAAACGACTAATGACTTAGACATAATGCCTTTGAAAATACCAAACATCGCTGTCATTTTGTACTGCCTGGAGACTTACAATTCTAATCACTTGAACCGGGTAGTTGATATGCACTTCTGCGTCTCTCGTACATGTGGTATATATTCAGCAGCCATCCGGACAGGATCAATTTGATAAAATAGTTTCTGTTCATTTTGTTATTATCTGAAATTACAACAGGTGCGTTCGTCTTCATCATTTTCACCTTTAGATGTTATATCTGTTTATTCTGGTTTCATTACAGGACAATCAGCTACAAGTACCCGACTACATCCGACATTTACGGCGGCCACGACCAGTGCCATTGGAGGCTTCCCCACAGACAAATCCTTAATATTCACTCCTAAAAGCTAGCTGTTGATTCTATCATCAAGGAGCAATTTACTTTGTTGAATTTTGTTGATATTCGTAAACGCCGCAATTAAAAGCAAATTATCATAGAGTTTTTTTCTTCAGTCCTGCTGGTGTAGTTTCTGTCAATATCACTACTGATACTTTTCCTAAAACACCAGTACTATAATAATACTTGTCCTAATCTAATTGATGTTTCGTTCCAATACCAGTACTATAAAAATACTGGTGGTAATTTTAGGTAATAGATACTTTTGGTTGTTGTAGGGATGCATGGATTAAATTATGAGGAAATGTTAGATTTAGATGAGAATTTTTAAGGCATATGGGGGGATTGAAGGGGGGAGGGGGGGGGGGGCAAAGAAATCAACAAAACCATAGTACTTACTGGTATGAAGCGACTGACCGTTACTGCAGTAACTTCATCCAACACGGCGATAACCCAAAAAGTTATGTTGTAAATTTTGAATTTGCCGGGTATGTTGACTGCCACCCGGTAAATTCAAAATTTACAACATAACAAAGGCATGAAATTTTCAGGTCGATAACTTGCTTAATTAAAATATTATTATTAATTTCTCACCTTAAACTTTTTGAAAACATATAATTATCAAAAAATGGCCGGACCATGTAATGTATAATTCCTGTAGTCTCGAAGTGCAAGAAAATGCAAACCAATACTTGCACTAAAAGTTTAAAATCAAATAAATGTATATCTATATAAAAAGCAAGAAAATGTAAACACGCTCTCTCCGCGTGTATCTCGGTGCTTGCCACTGTGGGTCGGGGATTGGTGATACTGTACCATAATATGAATGCGAGTCCAAATATCTATTTCATTGGCCTAAAATGAATAGAATGCTATACAATTAAAATCATACCATAGGTGTTTGTTGGTGATATTTTCTCGAAGGTGTGAAAACGCAACACGTATAATTATCGGTCACAAACATATCCTTGGAATGCTGCAGCACTATAACATTGGAACTTAAATTTTACGGTATAATTTAAAGTTTTACACATGAAATGAATTAGATATCAAAAGTGCTACCTTGAGATATACTTTTTATTACAATTGAAAAAATGGGAATCTCTCTATAATATTTAAAATGTTTATGATAGCTGATTTTTTTTTGTTGTTGTCAAAAATCAACCCAGTAACTTACGTTGAAATCAATGAATTTAGCTCGGCCACAAATGTCATCGAAATACAATACCAGGCATTTGTAACAGGCCTATGTAATGTCCAATCCTCATTGAAAAAAAGTCTAGTAATCTTCTTGTAATTCAATTAAGATGTAATTTTCCTGTGGTATACCTGCGTTTTTAAAAGGTAACATGTGTGTTGTTCTCCTACTGTGTGATTTAACAATAAGATCAAACATAAATGCGAAATTTTGATATATATTTTTCAACGAAATTTGAGATTTTTTTATGATTTGTTTTGGAAGTTGCATAAGTTCTAAATGTCACACTGTCTGTTTCAAACTGTTTTGCTCTAATCACTAAAACCCAAGCCATAATAGTCCCTTTTTGCAGAAGAGACAATATACAGGTATTTAGTTTTATTCTCTTGACGGTTTTTGCGGTATTGAGAAAAATATTTGCAAACATGGCAATCCGATAATTAAGGTAAGGTTAATGTTTTTGAAAGAAATAAAGTTGCAATAATCCTGGAGAATTAATTCTCTCAATAATAAATATTCTAATGAATATTGAGAACTTTCTATTTGAATATGAAAAAGTTGTAGAAACTTGTATTAGAGTTTGGGCTGATAGAGAAATAATATGTTTAAATATAAATTTCTTAAAAACTCTCAAACAAAAGAAATTCTATATACTTGTAATACTTAAAATTTAACAATTTACATATAAAGTCGGGTATAAGCCTAGTATAAAGACGGGTATAAGCCTAGTATAAAGTCGGGTATAATCCTGGTATACAGACAGGTATAGGCCTAGTATAAAGTCAGGTATAAGCCTAGTATAAAGTCAGCTATAAGCCTAGTATAAAGTTGGGTATAAGCCTAGTATAAAGACGGGCATAGGCCTTGTATAAAGTTGGGTATAAGCCTAGTATAAAGTCAGGTATAGGCCTAGTATAAAGTCCAGTATAAGCCTAGTATAAAGTCAGGTATAAGCCTAGTATAAAGTCAGGTATAAGCCTAGTATAAAGATGGGCATAGGCCTTGTATCAAGTCAGGTATAAGCCTAGTATAAAGATGGGCATAGGCCTAGTATAAAGATGGGCATAGGCCTTGTATCAAGTCAGGTAAAAGCCTAGTATAAAGACGGGTATAGGCCTAGTATTAAGACGGTAATAGGCCTAGTATAAAGTTGGGTATAGGCAGAGTATAAATTTCAGGTATAAGCCTAGTATAAAGTCAGGTATAATCCTGGTATACAGACAGGTATAGGCCTAGTATAAAGTCAGGTATAAGCCTAGTATAAAGTTGGGTATAAGCCTAGTATAAAGATGGGCATAGGCCTAGTATAAAGACGGGCATAGGCCTAGTATAAAGTCGGGTATAAGCATAGCATAAAGTCCAGTACAAGCCTAGTATAAAGTCAGGTATAAGCCTAGTATAAAGTCGGGTATAATCCCTAGAATAAAGACTGGTATAAGCCTAGTATAAAGTCAAGCATTAGCCTAGTATAAAGTCAGGAAAAAGCCTAGTATAAAGTTGGGTATAAGCCTAGTATAAAGATGGGCATAGGCCTAGTATAAAGATGGGCATAGGTCTTGAATTAAGTCAGGTATAAGCCTAGTATAAAGATGGGTATAGGCCTAGTATTAAGACGGTAATAGGCCTAGTATAAAGTCGGGTATAAGCATAGTATAAATTTCAGGTATAAGCCTAATATAAAGTCAGGTATAATCTTAGTATAAAGACAGGCATAGGCCTAGTATAAAGTCAGGTATAAGCCTAGTATAAAGTCAGGTATAATCCTAGTATAAAGTCAGGTATAATCCTAGTATAAAGCTGGGCATTATTCCAGTAAACTTTTTACACATTTGTTTGACAAATACTTCCAATCAAGACAACACAAAATTGGAGTTGAATTATTTTTCTTTATTGTCAGAAAATTGCACTTACATTTTGTGGATCGGTGGGTTTGAGACACAAACTTATTGAAACTTATCTGCTGAGAATTGAATCACTGTAAGGCCATTTCATTAAATAATTCAAGTACATGATGCTTATGAAAGTAGTTTGACAATGCAAAAACTCAATATAAATTCACAAGTTGTTAAACTTATGTTGATCAAAACTTACAATGACTGGCATACTATTGTTAATGTTGTTAATAATAGTTGCCCATTTTTTACTGGCAGATAAAGAACATCCTTTGACAATAAAGCAAGGAGAGCAAGCAAAATTTTGAACAAATACAGGAATGCAGCTCCAAAAAAGCCTTGTTTTGGACATGATGTGAATTCTTTACAGAAAATGTAACACACATCAAGTCTAGTGATTATATTCACATCTCAATGTATTTTCAACATTTCTTAATAATTTAAATGATGCAAATACTTAAACAAGTAAGTGTTCAATTTGGATATGCATACATTAATATCAAACTACTGCTATTTTCATAAAGTTCTGAAACTTTCTTCTACTTTCACTTGCTGAAATTTAAACTTTTAGATAACAAAGCAGTTTTCAAGATCCAGCTAAGAGTTATTTACTTAGATCTGCTCCAAAAGAGAGTACAGTATCTATTTTTAAAAATGTTTCAGCATTACAGCTCTTCGTATTGCAGGTTCTAATATTATTATCAAAATTATTTCACAACACATTTCATGCATTCAGTAAATGGCAGCAAATATGTCAGCAATATAATAAAATCATTTTATTCTTAAAATCTGACAGTTAAAAACAAAACTTTTCCAAGCATTGGTCATTCTTGATAGGAATAGTTGCTCTTGATTAGCTGGGTAAGAATACTTTGATAAAAAGCAGTATCAACAAATAAAAAGCCTTTGATAAAACAACAACAAGAAACCCATGGGCTCATCAAATCAAGATGCAACAATGAAACAAGAGTACAATATACATGTATCAGAGATGTGACTCGAGTCTCAAAGACAATAATCATCACAGATTAACTTCACGATCATCGTTACTGAATTAACGCTAGTAATGGTCATTGATAAGTTCTGTGTATTTATAGAACACACAATAGAACAGTGAATATTCAGATTTCATAGTGTAGAGTACACACTCTGTATTGTAAATTGTACATGTACAATAAACAGGTTATTGCTGCAAAGAACTTCATTAAATCTTTAAAGCTGTGAAGTTTTGAATTGTGTGAATGCCAATGGTTTGATATGTATATTATATAGGTAATCATACCATCACATCTACCTCATTCTTAATAACTTAACAGATAACAAAAGTTTTTGGTCATTTTTTCATAAATATTTCAAATGATGATCTACCTTTATCAAATCATACACATAAGTTAAAAACTTTTCTAAATACATGAACTGGTATATGAATGTAAATAGTAAAAACTTTATTGCAGTATTCTCGAGTTTCTCGTTGCTTCACTTCATAAAAATCACAATCTGTTTTTTTGTGATCAATAATTAATTTTCTAAATTGTTCCAGTTTATGCCTTGGAAAAATGGATGAGACTTGATGTCCTCTGCACCATTCCAACCATTGCCTAGTCGTTCCCGTGGATTAAAACACAGCAGCTGAAATGTAATCAGGGAGTTTATTAAAATAAAATTATTTTTTTCAAAGCTTCTCTGAAAATGTACATGCTTTTTTCTTTTAGTAGATTATGTACATTTTCAATCTCTGACATTCTAGTTTAAATGAGAAATCAAACATCAAAGAATGAGATTCCATAACACATGTCAACTGGCCCCCTTTTTAAAACAACCTTGACTCTATGTGTGTGATACTGTAAACAGGGTAATATTTATCCCTTCTTCACTTGCAAACTGTTTCGCCTCATCTTGAATTTGCACAGACCAAGTTGTGTTTAAAGAGAGATCATCTGAGACATTGAAATTTGCCCAACGGCAGCCTTACATTCACTTACTGACAACCAGGGTAAAAGGGGCGAAAATAAAATGGGGAGAATATTTTCCCTGTATGCAGTATCTACAAACCTATCTGAGGGGTCTCTGAGCCTCCTTTGAGATGTGATTGAGTGATGTGTACTTGTGTGATATCTAGAACATGTACTACAGACCTGTTTAAGGAGTCCCTGGGCCTCCTTTGAGATGTGGTCAGGGAGGTAGATGGGAGAGTGGGAGGTGATTCCACCGGGGTGACAGCTAATCAGGGTCTACATTTAATTGAAATCAATAGTACTTCATGTACTTGAAATAAAAACATACAGGTAGATTCTTCTCACTTAAAATAATAATCTCCTTTTACAAACAAGAAATTGTCTTGAAGGATTACTAACTACAGCTAATTCATAAATGCGTGTTATATAAAAAAATCAGAAGTAACTCACCCTGCCCACAACCAGCTCGTACATTAGAGCTCCCACACTCCACCAATCACAGCTCTCGTTATATCCACCCACTCCAGTCACCTCTACAATAGATCATGTATTAATTACAAACTAACAAACTCCACCAAAGATGACGTAAAAAATGTATCACATCCAAAATCTCTACAACAGACAAGGTAAATATATGGCAAACTACAATTAATTAGATAAATACCTTGTAATCTTACATATACAAGTACCCAGTAAGGGTCTAGACAAAATACCATAAGAAAATTTAATTAGTATCAAACTTTGTCTTAAATTACATTCTTTAATGCAAGAATGAAACTGGCTTGACAGCTTATCAACCTGAATTTTTCCATAAAGTTACAGTTCTGAAGCTTTATTTCTGATATCTCAAACCAACAGAGCAAAGACCTGGTGCCACAAACAGTTCCTCGACAGCCACTGGGTCGAGAGCCCGCTCAACCTGGCTCAGGGTGCAAAAGTAGGTCAATAGGACATGTCCCCTCTCTCCCAGAAGAACGTTGTCCGGCTTTAAATCCCTGCATCAAAATAGGAACAAATTATTTTTAGTTCTCATCAAACATACCTGTACATTACTTCATATCCGTTGACAACAGGACTCAGGGCTTTACTCCAAAGCAAAAATTTGAACTCTGCCTTCATATCATCATACAGAATTTAATAGGTTATTTAAGACCATGTCAGGTTTTTTTAAGGAGTAGATCCAAGGTAAATAATAAATTCTAAATTTCAGGATCCTTGAACAATGGTGTATGGTATATGAATAACAAATTTACTAACATTATTAATTTTTTGAACAAAACATTGGAATGGTATCAGAAAGTAATATCATGATAAGATTAAATATATCTGATGGCATTTACATTGAATTAAACATTTAAGTGCAAAAGCAACATACAGGACATGTAACAAAAGCATTTTTGCAAAAAAAATTACATTGTACTCTGCATGTACCTGCATATGATTCCCTCCGAGTGGAGTTTAGAGATTGCTGTCACTATCTCCGCCATCCAGTGTCTGATACATGCCTCTGGAATCAGAATCTGTTCCGATTTAGCGGCCGTTGAGTCCAGCTCTTTAAACACATCAGACACCGTCCTCTGGCGAGATCTGGGTGGAGATGTCAGTTCGTGCTCCATGGTAGCCGAGCGACACAGCTCGGTGGAATTTAATCTCTTTATGGACAACTTAGCTACGGGAATACTGTTCTTTCTCTCTGAATTATCTACCAATGTGGAGGATCTGGAGGATTTCCTGCTCGCGTTCTCAGAAAGATCTTTACACAGGTCTTCCATCGCAGAGCTGACTAGAGTATCCTTCCTATCACAGTCCTCGGTGGGGTCAATTTCTTCGGTGGTATGGCACTTAAGCTGGTCCTCACTGGACCCTGAGGAACTAGTTTCCTCTTTGTTTCGGTGGATATCGTAAATACTAAGTTCATTTGAATCACTATCATCTATCATCGTGTCACTGCTATTCCCTGATGTAACAACTTCAGATTGCCTGCTGACACCATCACTAATTTCTTTACATGAATCTCTGTCTTCAGAATCACTTGAGATCTCTTTCTTTATCTCTACATCTGACTGAGATAACGTCCTTTCCACAGCTTTAATCAATGCCTTAGAATTCTGTACAATAGACTTGGCATCCTCAGGGAGGGCTCTCTCTTCACTGAACACATTGTCCGATTCTGTTCTTGGAATAGAGTGAGAGGGAGATAACTCACTCTCCTCTAAAATAGTGGACACTGGGTCCGACACAAAGCTATTGAGTCGACTGTGGTCGTCTGTGCTGTCAAAACTATTAATGCTAAAGTTTTCCAAATGAGTCGTGTTGTTTTTCAATAAATCTTGAAATGTGGAGTCTCTCTGCTCATAAGAATTATTTCTAAATTCAGACATATCACTGTCATTGAAGTTCTCCTCTGAGGAAATACTCTCAAATCTACTGTAGTTGGGCTTCTTTTGGGATGATCCTGCATCGTCTGAAGTCACATGTTTCACATTCTTATCAGATTTACTGTTAGAAAATTTAACATTAATATCTAAAATATCACTGGTTACATTACTTCCCTCTGCCAAAAACTTCAGGTCTGAGTTTTCTGAGCTATGTAAAACTTTCGACACACTAGTAGTTTTTTCACTACACACATCCAACCCTTTGCTATCTGAGATAGCATTATCATCTTCATGTAATTTGACACCTGCATACACATTTCCACCACACACTTGCGAATCATCTACATCACCTAAATGTTTGGATCCATGTCTCCCTGTGAGATATGAGCCAATGTAATTCCACAGCTTCCCTCCTGTTGCATGCTGGAGAAGGAGATAAATGGCGTAGTCTGTCTCAAAAAATTTGTTAAGATGTACCATATATGGACAATTGGTCGGGAAGATGGTCTTGTACTTCCTGCTGCAAGAACTGGCCTTGTGAACCACCTTAAAAATACAGAGTCTGGCATAAAAATACAACTGAGGTACAATAGAAAATACCTCTGCTGCAGTGCATGTGTACATGCACCTGAACATCAGATTTAAAAAAAAATCTCATTAAATAATTTATGAGATATATAAGACTACAATTTCTTCTATGTCAAATAAGAGCTTTATTAAAGTGTGAATTGTTTCTGTTTAAACTGTATGCAATAATTGTAAAATTTACCATGGTTTTAGATCTTACCTTGACGACATAAGTTTCATCACTTGTTTTATCCATCACCAATAGCACTTTATCAATTGTACCCAACACCTTGAAATTCTTCAATTCAGATAAAGATCCTTTCAACATGGCAATTGCTGGATCCAGATCCATTGAAGGAGGAATTTTACTGTTTTCCTTTAAAAATCAAATATTAAATAAAGAAATCATTAGGCTCTGGGGCTATAAAACTTAGTAGCTCACTTTTGATCTCAGACTCACTTTTCCACCATATGTCTCATCTGTAAAAGTGAGACTAAGATCAAAAGTGAGCTTGTCCAATTTTTGTGGCCCTTGGGTCAGTTTAAACACTATATATTAAAACATTATTAAAGAGAATATGGTCAAAAGTTTTTAAGTTGGGTATTTGAAAATTTATTGGATTACGCAAGTTAAGTAATGCCTATCTACTTAATAAAGGAATCAATTAAAGGCATTGTCTTCTGTCCAGTCTAATACATAAAGGTTCTAAAAGTTGTTAAAAAAACCTGTTAAAATGTTTTAAAAAGCACGCACTGTTGCCCATCTCCTATCGTCCAGGATCTCTTTAGACAGGTGCCTGTTGTACAAGTCCTCTGCCTTCAGCAGATACTGAGCCGTCTTCCTGCGAACAGCGTCTCTCCTTCCTTTGTTCTTGTCACCTTCATAAGGCAGAAAATTCTCATGAAATCAAAACAATGCAAACATGCTGGTAAAAAAATACTACTATAACCATGATGATGTTCCATCAATGCATAATAACTGGATTAACTTTCCTTGCAGTCCAATAAAGTTGACAATTACCTACATGTACATTTATACTGATTCCCTATTTTACACGAGTACATAATTCCGCGATTTAAACGTTTTGCATCAAATCGCGAGAATATAAAATCGCAAACGACGAATTTTTATCATGGTTCCATTTAGTTACATCTGTCTGAAAAATAAAAGCAGGATTTTAAAATCCTTGAGAGGTGCTTCTTACAATTTTACACTGATATTAATTCCTCATGTTCAATTAGGAAGCTACAGTATCAATCTATCTTACTTATTTAGAATTTAATCTATTCATGTTGTTTAGGAGACAAGAGAAGTGGTCATATTTTACCTTGTACACCAGCTAGAAGAGTTCCCACTCCAGTCTTGTAATAACTGAAGGCCAAGTCGTATTTTCCATTTGCCTCACACTCCTGGGCAAGACAGATCTGACTGGCTGCTACGTAGATGTAGTCCTCTTTTCCACCAAGGTCCATGGTGGATACACTCTCCATTGTTGAGCTTCTTGCTTTGAATGGACTCCTGGGTAATAATTGTAATAATGAAGACTTTGAAGGACTCTGATTGGTTGATTTGTTTCCAGAGAGCCCTGATAGGTCAACGTCTCCTTTTCCACATTCCACTTTGGATCCCCTTTTTGGTCTTTTATGAATTGGATCAAATTCAGATATATCAGGTATTGCTGGGGTAACAACAGGACAGGCATCCTCCGATTTGTTTTGCTGGTCCTGCTTTTCTTCTTGAATGTTGTCAAATGATAACTACCAAAAGGCATACAAATTAATTTTCAATTCATATATGGTTCATAATTTTTTGGTCACAAGATTCTGGCAAAATTGTTCAATGCATGACTCGATTTTAATTCTGGCATTATCATCAAAGACTCATCACATCAATAGATTGTAATTTCTATGAACGTTCAATGTTAATCAACATTTAGAGGGGAATTTGAATTCTTGAATTCATTACCTGTATTCCTGCATCAGACTCTGTTTTTGTCTCTGGACTATCTGCACTTATCTCACTTTCCATCTCTGAATAAAAACAAAAAATAACATAACATTGGAATATGTACCTGCACTTTATGAGTTGAAATAATTAACATGCTACTCATACCCCATTTCAGCTTCATAAAAAGTGAGAACTTCCATTTTTGAATTTATATATTACATGTACAGATATTTGTGTTTTGTGGGGTTTTATTTTATTTTATTTTTTTGGACGAGAAGCTATTTCTAAATTCAATCTAATAGAAATTTTTTTGAAATGATTGAGATAAATAATTTCGAGGGAGGGGAGCGTGTGGAGTGGAGTAAAAAAAAAACCTGGATCCAGGTCTTAAAATTAAGTTAAGTACTAAAATTAAATTATTTAAGTCTTCCATAAGGTACACAGTTATTAACCTGCACAGGTGTTCATGGCAGTAAAGAGCCAGCTGTTGCTGGTCCTCATCGTGGACTCCGGGGGCTTTAGCTGATCCTCAGACATCAGGGGGTCAAAGAAGGAGATATCTGTGTCAGGGAGGGGGGTCCCCAGGGCTGAGTCCACCTCCCCTGGGTCTGTGTCATCCGTGTCCTCATATGAGTTCAGGCTGATGTTATCTGGTAGCTGGGGAAAGTTCCACACCCCATCCAGTTCATCTTCTCCATTTCTGAATGCATTAATAAATGGGTTATATATTTTTTTTATTTCTCCAGATCAGGTGAAAATTCAAATGTATGTACAATTTTATCAAGCCTAATTCCTATCCCCTAAGAATTATTCAAAGATCAAACACAGAGTTTTGCGAACTTTCAACTTACTGTTCTGACTTGTCTGTCATTCCTTCACTAGAGGGGGGACTATCTACTTCCTCCCTAGCATTCTGATTGGTCGGTGTGGATGGTGACCCATCATTTGACCCTATAGCTTTGTCATCGGCCAGAATATCTAGTTTAGATGGTTTCAGGACTTCTCCTGATGCCCCAGTCTTCACCTCACTGGAAGCCTACAACAGCATCATTTCATGCAGTACAGAGGAATGAAAATTACTTATATAAAAATACCTTTCTGGAAACTGACAGATGATGTAAGCTGTTCCTACCTTGAGAAAGGCTGTGAATGTAAGCTGTTCCTACCTTGAGAAAGGCTGTGAATGTAAGCTGTTCCTACCTTGAGAAAGGCTGTGAATGTAAGCTGTTCCTACCTTGAGAAAGGCTGTGAATGTAAGCTGTTCCTACC
Organism: Magallana angulata; assembly: GCF_025612915.1. Lineage (NCBI taxonomy): Eukaryota > Metazoa > Mollusca > Bivalvia > Ostreida > Ostreidae > Magallana > Magallana angulata. The sequence continues at coordinate 51,239,224 of NC_069113.1, forward strand.
TTGAGAAAGGCTGTGAATGTAAGCTGTTCCCACCTTGAGAAAGGCTGTGAATGTAAGCTGTTCCTACCTTGAGAAAGGCTGTGAAGTCCTTGGAGTTGTAGAGATAGTGGTGAGTTCCTATGAACTGCAGCAGCTTCAGGGAACTTTGACGTCTTTCTTCGATAACCATCTCATCAAACCTCCCTTAACAGATACAACATTCATAAAGCATAATTAAATGAATTGTTAATCATGTTACAGTGGTTGAATTGTTGTAGGTTTTTTTTCTCTTCAATTTCTTCAGGCAGAGATTTTGGACAGTTTTTAATACTCATAACGAATTATGAAAAAATTTTAATAAGTTGAAGTAATTAAAAATATTTTGGTTTGATTTATTTTTTCTATCATTGTGATCAATAATTTGATCATTCATCCAATAAAAGAAATTCATATACAATGATAGTGGTGGTCATGGTTTTGTGGCCTTTACTTTGATATTTTGAATTTTGTTTCAGTGGATTGTCTTCACTCTTGACATGCAATATATTCCAGTATTCATTTTTATTTTGTGGGTTAAAGTATTTGAGAGGAGGCAATGTTGTTTTAGGGTGAGGCAAGTCTGGGGGGTGTAATTAACAATGATGCAAGATGTACGTAGTTCCTGCTGCAGTTGCCCCAAAGGTCACACCGTAAAACATAACATTATGTAATGCACTCTCACTTGCAAGCACAGTAAAATAACATGCAACAAGTGTCACAATATGCAGACATGTTGATCACGACCAATTTCTCAGCTGTTGCATTAATTGATATTTAGTATCATTGTATTACAGTTTAATAAGTCATATTTACCTTTAAACCACTGAATACTTACATATGATACAATTATTTAATGCTTGAGCAGTCAATAGACCCGAATATTTTTTCCCGAGGGCAATAGATCATATTACTGAGTTTTTCCCTGCACCAATGGAAAAAGTTCGGGTCTATTGACTGTTCAGGCATTAAATAATTGTTTTATTACCTAATTCCGTTTTTAGAATTTTGTGTTCACAATTATAAATTACAGAAGGTTTTCATACTGTAATGCATTCAGGTCATTGTTAATCTAATACTTAGATGACCTAAAAGATAAATTTAAAGAACAATAGTAAAATAAACATAACAAGAATAGAATTCCTTGGTCCCCCGCCGGTCAAGCAGTATACTAGTATCGAGTCTATCGACCAAGGCTGATTTAGGAACTTGACCAAGGTATTAGTGGTATAAACATTTGGTATAAATTTAATAAAAATCAGTCAAAATTTGTAAGCATGAGAGCGCTTACAAGGTCAATTTTTGTATAAAACGGAGTCATTATAATGGTCAAAGTCCCATAACTCCAACAAAAAGTATCGACAAATGCTGATTTTCGTACTTGACCAAGGTATTAGTGGTATAAACATTTGGTGTAAATTTAATAAAAATCCGTCAAAATTAGTAGGCAAGAGAGCGCTTACAAGGTCAATTTTTGGATAAAACGGAGTCATTATTGTGGTCAAAGTCCCATAACTCCAACAAAAAGTATCGACAAATGCTGATTTTCGAACTTGACCAAGGTATTAGTGGTATAAACATTTGGTATAAATTTAATAAAAATCCGTCAAAATTTGTAGGCATGAGAGCGCTTACAAGGTCAATTTTTGGATAAAACGGAGTCATTATTGTGGTCAAAGTCTCATAACTCTAACAAAATGTATCGACCAATGCTGATTTTCGAATTTGACCAAGGTATTAGTGGTATAAACATTGGTATAAATTTAATGAAAATCCGTCAAAATTTGTAGGCATGAGAGCGCTTACAAAAAAGTGACGGACGGACACGGACCACGGACGGACGCCCGGCATTTCTATGTCCCCGCTCTGCGTTGCGGCGGGGGACAATAAAGTTACTTTTTAATCTTGTAGCAATATTATACTTTTTTTCTAAAATACGTTGCCAGTCCAATAGATCGCACTAGTCTATTGACTAGCGGTCCAATAGATCACAGTCTATTGACCGGCGGTCTAATAGATTGCACGGCAGTTCAATAAATCACTTTCAAACCTGAATACACATACAAAATAGACAAAAATATTTAATCTATAATAAAACAACAAAGTCCCTTTGATTAATAGGTAATAATATGAAATATACATAATATTCAAATTGATGAAAAGTTAGTCTTACCAAACAGTAGAGGTTTTGCAAATTTGGGGAACTCATCCTTTCTGTGCAGGGATTTATGCAAACTTAGCATAGATTTGTAAAGCTGCTTAAAGTCATTGTATCTCTTCCATGCCACAACCTGAAAAGTATTCCAAAACTGCATGAGTATTTAGTAAAATGTTAGATATAACAAGTTCAACAGAAAAAATAGAAATACTACCTCTACGATAAGAAAAAAATATCATGTTATTTATTTCTCTGATTGCGATTGTTCAAAATCTCGTGATATCTCATAATTTCTGGTTTTCAATTTTCACAATTCATTTATCTTCCAAAATAAAGAGGGCAAGACACAAGGATATCCTGATTTTAACCGCAGAGTTAAAACTAAATTTCCCCAGATAAATTATGAAGGTCCCCAGATGTGACAGAGGTGTCAGTCGAATTATCAAGCCAAACCTTATCTCTGCCAAGGTTATATACATGATCAACTGAATTAAAAATAAACAATTGAAGAATATACCTCAGTCAGGCTCTCGGGAGATCTGATAGTGAAGACCTAATGGAAGAAAAATAGCTACACATTAATCAATGTGGACTAACAGTTAGAAGTATTATCATTTTCATTGTAACTTAGGTATGCTAGGCGTTTAAAATTCACGAGAATTCTACATGTCGTCACTAAAAATCTGACAGCAGTCACCTGACGAACACCAAGACTGGTATAACAACAGCTGTATTCTATCCAATACAAGATCAGATGTAAAAGATACCAACCCTACATGTTACTTTGTAGATAGTGAATCCGTTGGGGTGCAATGTTGGGTCGGCTACATTAAAGGACCATATTTTTTCTTTGGATTTGGAGTTTGCATTACCTCGGCCTGCCATCGTCCATCTTTATCTGAAATGTCGTAAACAGAATTAAATTGATATGTTTTTTAATACTTTGAAAAAATATATTTCCTTAAATAAGGAAAGTATGAAAAAATTAACGACATGAAAATGTAGATTATATATTAAAAAAAATAGATATGCATTTCGCATAGGCCTATGTCGTAAACGTGTCTAATTTCCGGCAGTTAGTCATTTTCTGTTAGAGTTGCATGGTGATTTGACAACTATTGAACAAATACACGATGGGTTTATTAACTATCTTGAAAAAAATGAAACAGAAGGAAAAGGAAGTTAGATTATTAATGCTGTATCCTTTGATAAATGTATAGTGGTCGTAATATTTGATTTATTTTTTTAATTTGTATGATAATGATAGTCCAGAATGCGTGCATGATATTACCGGTATTCATCGATCAAATCATCTTGTACGTTTTATAAATTTGTAGATTTTCGACCACTGAGAGAATATTGCTATATGTGTCTTTTCTAATTATAATGTTTTACCATTCCTTAACTTTGTTAAGAGGATTGGATAATGCAGGGAAAACCACAATTTTGAAGAAGTTTAATGGTGAAGATATTGATACAATTTCACCAACCCTAGGCTTTAACATTAAAACTTTAGAACACAGAGGGTAAGAGAATTGTGAGATATACTGCAATAGCACAAATGTTTTACAGAAGCGGGATAAAGCTGAATATGTACAATGTTCATGAAATGTATGTGTGCATTCAAAAATCATTTTGTAGATACCTTTACTAAATGTATTCAAAGAAGTATCATATAGGGCCTTAAAAAAAAATTGTGTGTTTAGGGTAACACTGATGAAAAAATTAGGTTAGTTAGGTAGGGATTTTTTTTTATTTTATCATATTTTTTTTGTATGAATCCTAAGAATGTTTGTTTGTTTCATATTTAAAAACGTATTTTTTATTGGAAATAAGATAAAATTCACAATCGGATAAAATCAGACATCTAAAAATGGAAGGATCGGGCCATTTTTGTAGGTTACCGGTAGGTCGGGTTACCCGAAACACACAACTTTTTTTTTAGGCCTAGGCTCTATAGAGAGTTCGAATTATATGTACCAGCTAGTACATGTCATGACATTTTGATGCTACTTTACCTTTTACCAGAGTCAGATTTTCAAAACACGACGATCAAATCAACATACATTATGAGATATTGTACATGTATACTTAGTCTAGTTGTTTGAAAGATAACAACTATTTATAAAACTGAAAGTGATGATTTATTATAATGGTTGTTTTTGTTTTACTTGTCATTGATAGAGAGCCTTTCTATTTGAAATATAATTGACTGTGGCTAAAGTAGCAACTCTGGGTGGTATCACATAATAGTCATTTTCCAATTTGTTTTTGACTCAGCTGATGCTTGGTCCAGCAGAGTTTATAGAATAGAAAAGCATTTGCAATAATGGAGTATGAGGTTACATATTGAAATGATTCAAGTCACACTAAACAGATTTAATATTAAACAAACATGAACTAATCTTATTTTCTTAATTATGATTTGTTTTGTCTTTCCACTAGGTTCAAGTTAAATATTTGGGATGTAGGTGGCCAGAAGTCACTAAGGTCTTACTGGAGAAATTATTTTGAGAGCACAGATGGCTTGATATGGGTAGTAGACTGTGCAGACAGAATGAGGCTCCAGGACTGTAAGCATGAACTCCAGAATCTACTGGTGGAGGAGGTAATTCTTTATACCAGTATCATGTATCACTGACTGTACCAATAACTTTAACAGGACACATTGTCACAAGTTAATGATGCTCTTCAGATATTATCAGGTACTGTTAGCGTAGTACATGTATATTTAACGTGTACGATATATGGCAGAAATTGATTTTTAAACATGTTAGCATGGACTTGAATCAGCTTTTTTTTTTTAAATGTATCTATTATTATGCGTATACCATACATGTATGTATGGCATTTAGCCATGTACATGTACCTGATTTAGAAAAAACTTCTTTCCTCCAAAACCGCTTAATAGAATGCACAGCCAAATGTAATATGTTTACAGTAGTCCTACAATATTGGTCAAAAGTTATTGAATGATGCCCCAAAAAGTCCTTGAAAAGTCACCTTGTGGGTTATTCATTTGAGAGACAATCTTTTCTCTTACAAGAATTTTATTTGCTTTAATTTAATATGGAGCTAAATTGTCATTCTCTGGACAACAACATATTAACATCCACAAATTTGTATCTTTTTGTTGGACTGTTAAGACTAATGGTCTGCTGAATTGGTTCTTGTTTCATTTTAGAGGTTAGCAGGAGCTACGTTGCTGGTGTTTGCAAACAAACAAGATTTACCAGGGGCATTGCCTGCAGAAAAAATCAGAGAGGTACTGGCATACTTAATTTTTAGTGAAAGATGAGCACTGTGCACTGCCTGGCAGATTTATTTCCCCAATCATAAATAGGCTTTTTTATAAAGTTTTAATAAGTTAAAGTTCAGACTGCTCAAAATATTGAACTTTTCTGGTTTTAGCTCACCTGAGCTGAAAGCTCAAGTGAGCTTTTGTGATCACTTTTTGGCCGGCGTCTGTCTTTTCGTCAGTCTGTAAACGTTTTACATTTTTGACTTCTTCTCTAGAACCACTTGGCCAATTTCAACCAAACATGGCACAAATCATAATTAAATGAAGAGGACGTAAGTTTGTTAAAATGAAGGGAGATAATTAAGAATTATTAAAAATTTGTTGGTTTCTGTAAAAAATCTTCTCAAAAACTAATTGGCGAGAAAAGTTGTATTTTGCATGGAAAGCATCTTCAAGTGATGTAGATTCAAGTTTGTTAAAATCATAATCCCTGGGGGTACGGTGGGGCCCAATGGGGGGGGTTGAATTTTTACATTGGAATATATAGAGAAAATTGTTTTAAAATCTTCTTCTCAAAATCAATTGGCCAGAGAAGCTATAACTTATGTGGAAGCATCCTCAGATAGTGTAGATTCAAGTTTTTCAAACCATGATCCCTGGGGGTATGGTGGAGCCACAATTTGGGGTTGACTTACTTAATGAGTAGTGATACTGACACAAAGGTCAAAGCCTTCAGGGTCACCAATAAACAGTCAAAATAAGGTTGAAACAACATTTTGAGTGAAAGCCATTAGCCATGTTATTTTGGATGACCATCAATTAAATTCCAAGTCACAAGGTTTACTAAGCTATGCCTATTCAAAATTAATCTGTCAAAGAACTTGAGAGCTATATGCTTATGAAAAAAAAACAACTACATTGACAATGATGAATGACAACATTTATTATCCAGTCAAAAATTTACCAGTGTATTATTGTATCCAAGCTATTAAGACTCTTGTTTTTGTTTTGGGCAGCTTCTGGATTTGGATAGTATCAAGACTCACCACTGGCTAATCCTGGGTTGCAGTGCAGTGACTGGGGATAATCTTCTGAAGGGGATTGACTGGGTTATTGATGATATAGCCTCACGAATATTTACCATGGATTAGAACATATCCACCAATCCAATGTCAAGTGATGGAAATCCTTTAATCGCTTAGATGTCAGCTTATCGACTATGCTTACAGTACTTCTAATATACATGTATATGAAGAAGCAGGAATCTCCAGCTCCTGTAAATGGACATTTTGATCAAAGAACAGAGTGATATTCTTTGATCATTCTGTATACAAGAACATTTACACAAATTAGAAAAAAAGTTTTCTTAGATTTGCATCAATGTTTTGCAACATCAGCAATAGCAATGTGTTGATTTAAAAGTCAGAAATCTGTCCTTGTACCAGAATTTCTGCTATATTCTGTGTATCCTAAATAAAATGTTTTAAAAACATTTTTGATAAATTTCAGGATCTTATTTACATATTTAATACAAGTTATATAGATTATGCTCCAAATAATACTCTGTATTATCTCTAGACAAGTTTATCTTTCCAAAGTTATGCACAAATATCAAAAACCTTTTTCATGGCATTTTATACAGTATATATGAAGTAAAAAAGGTGTGCCAAGGACATTACGACTGTATTAAGCATACCACAATTTTTGTGTGCCATAAATGCAAGTTTTTTGAATGGGAGGAAGTGTAGCTTCACAGCGTGTCAACTTACATTTATATATCAAGTTACAGGTCTTTGGCTAACCTACACACAAGTTATATACTATGGTATCTTTAATATGATGACCAATAAATATGAAGTTGGGTCCCATCAGAATAAAATTTCAAAAAGGTGTTGACTCCTCTGGGCAGGAAACCTTTGTATAAGTTGAACACATGAGCCACAACAAGATGTACATTTAAGATATAAGTTTTATTAAGTAATGATGCATTAGGGTGGTGAAAATTTGATGCAGTATAAGGTGCTGTCCATACAGCCAATCACAGCCTCCTGTACACCATCACCGTCGATGTCCGCGGTGTCCATACTGTTAATCCAATCCGACGTCGGGAATTTATCCAGCAGCTATATCAAGATAAACAAAACTGTGATTATATTAAACACTATTTTTATATTTTGATTTGTTAAACATAATTTGATTGGCAGTACATGTAAATGTCATGATTTTGAACCATAATTTGTCTAGTCAAAGTTGGCATCATACAATAAAATAGTGGGAAACGAATTCTGAATTACATATACCAGTACCTTCTTTCTCAAATGAACTCCTAATTTTAACGAAATAATTGTTACATCCCTTATAGTGCACACCTTTAATTTTTGCTATATAACTTACAATCAAACTAGAAAACTGACCAGTCAGGAAGGGCCCCGCTATGACAATTAATATACAGAAGTGAAAAAAACTTTGAATTCCATCCTCTTTATATTAACAATGATGAAAAATAAATGCCCGGCATAAGATGTAAAGAACTGCAATATATAGGATCTCATGATTTGTAGTTTGATATGGTTTTCATCCAACAATTAAAGTGTTAAACTGAGGGGTAAAAATATAAGGGTGCAGCTCATGGAATGAAAGTTAAATTTGATTACATTAAAAAAAAAATACATGAAAATTATAAGTAACAACTGTATTTTTAAAATTTCAAGATAATTCCTGAATGTCCAAAAACTTTGTATCTGCATAAAACAGAGATAACCTCATGTCTTATAAAAAAAAACCTAAATTAAATGTGTATTTAAACAAGAGGCCAATTGGCCTTAACAGTCACCTGAGTAGCATATATCCCATACACAAACTTGTCATGGAGTCTATGCATCTAATTAATTAGGTTTCATACTGGAGTAGAAAAATCATAAATTTGTAATGACGACCACATTTCAAAAAGAACTGTGAAACTAAACTAAACTAAAAGATCTGGTCTACAAAATCATGAATTCAGTTTTCCTTTCAGGTGTGTGGGAGTAAAGAAGATAATTTTTTAACATTATATGCATTAACATCTATACATCCATTTTGGCCCTGTCCCCAGAGTCAAAACCCATCTTTGAGGGGACATGAAAATTAAAATTTCAGTAGAGGAGTTCCCGGTAAACATAATTATTAGTCAGTGTTTTTTTTTATACCGATGTGTGAGAATAGAGAAGAAGATTTTTAAACATTATATGCATTAACACTATATTGCCCCCCTCCCCCCTCCTCATGTCATGAACCCCTGACCCAGGGGCCATAAATTTCACAATTTAGGTGAAGGAGATTGGGGATATCATAACCATGTATTCAGTTTTTTTCCCCACATGTGTGGGAGTAGAGAAGAAGATTTTTTAAGATTTAAAACATTTTCACTATTTGGCCATATTGGCCCCACCCTAGAGCCTGAACACCTGACCCAGGGGTAATGAATTTCACAATTTAGGTAGAGGGCCTCATTGACATCATAACCATGCATTTAGTTTTTAACAAATATATATGGGAGTAGAGAAGATGATTTTCTAAGATTTAAAACATTTTCACTATTTGGCCATATTGGCCCCACCCTACAGCCTGAACCCCTGACCGAGGGGTCATGAATTTCACAATTTAAGTAGAGGGCTTCATGTACATCATAACCATGCATTTAGTTTTCAAAAAATATATATGGGAGTAGAGAAGATGATTTTCTAAGATTTAAAACATTTTTACTATTTGGTCCTATTGGCACCACCCTAGAGCCTGAACCCCTGACCCAGGGGTCATGAATTTCACAATTTTGATAGAGGGCCTCATGGACATCATAATCATGCATTTAGTTTTTAACAAATACCGGTATATATGGGAGTAGAGAAGAAGATTTTCTAAGATTTAATACATTTTTACTATATGAACATATTGGCCCCACCCTAGAGCCTGAACCCCTGACCAAGGGGTCATGAATTTCACAATTTAGGTTGAGGGATTCATGGACATTACCGGTATAACCATGCATTTAGTTTTTAACAAATATATATTATAGTAGAGAAGAAGATTTTCTAAGATTTAATACATTTTTACTATTTGGCCATATTGGCCCCACCCTAGAGCCTGAACCCTTGACCTAGGGGTCATGAATTTCACAATTAAGGTAGAGGGCTTCATGGACATCATAATCATGCATCTAGTTTTCAAAAAATATATATGGTAGTAGAGAAGAAGATTTTCCAAGATTTAAAACATTTTTACTATATGGTCATATTGGCCCCACCCTAGAGCCAGAACCCCTGACCCAGGGGCGATAAATTTCACAATTTTGGTAGAGGGCTTCATGGACATCATAACCATGCAACCAGTTTTTTCCTCACATGCGTGGGAGTAGAGAAGAAGATTTTTGAAAATTTGGCTTTTTTTGCATATTTGGCCCCGCCCGTGGCACCCCAGGGGTGGTAAAGCCATGAATTTCACAATTTAGATTCTTCTTACCATAGAGATGCTTCACACCAAAAATGGTAACGATTGACCTGGTAGTTTTCAAGGAGAAGTTAAAATTGTAAAATTGTTAACGCACAACGCACGACGACGGACGAAGACCAATTGCAATAGGTCACCTGAGTGACTCAGGTGACCTAAAAAGATTTAAGCAGGTGTTTTATAAAATGCAAGCCTTCAGTGAATGCAAATACATTGTATCACCCAGGGTTGACCTCAACTTCAAAACAAACATCAGTTGCAGACAAAGGTGTTCATTAATCTTCATATGACAGATAGAGATAATCCTCTAAATTTTCTGCAGCAGGCAAGATAATTAATCCCAGGGGGTTAGTTGTTCTGCTCTCTCAGCCTTTTCTTCTAAATTTACAATAAGATTTGTTTTTTCAGAAATGACAGAATGGGGTTATTATCTGATTACCTGATAAAATTAACAGCATTAAGCTAGGCAGAAAAAAATAAAATAAATTATAATTAAAAAATAAAATAGTGAAAAAGGATATCTTAATATATATCTTGATTTTAGAATTCAATAAAATTATCATAAATCATTGTGTACGGTATTTTAACCAAAATAAAGTATGAATATTATATTTTAAATCCATATTTCAAAGAATGTACACAATACTACACATAATTCAAAATTGACCTTAACTTCAAAACAAAGTTCATTTGCAGACACAGGCAGTGCAGTAATTAATCTCAATGTGACAGATAAAGATAAAGCTTCGGATTTTCTTCCTGTGGAAGGTTAATTAATCCCAAAGGACAAATATTGCACAGCCTTCCTAGTATACAATGGTAACATTCTCAGCAGTTATCTCTCTTTGCCCATTCATTCTTATGCATAGTTAAGGAATCAACCCCACCACCCCAGCTCCAAACCAGAACACATAGAGAACCAAACTTAGCATCAAAATATGTATTTCTGCCTACTGAACTGCCATACCAAATTTGAACTTGATTGGGCAACCATAAAAAAAGTTATTAGAAAAAAACAGAAAATTTGTGGATGGAAGAGTGACAGACGGACGGACAGAAGGACGGACGGACAGAGTGATTACTATAGGGCACCCGCAAATCCTTGCGGGGCCCTAATAAGACATAATAATGTAAAATTGTTGCTGTAGAGCAAACCTTGCCATCCGAGTAGATCTGGAGCTCGTTGAAGTAACCCGCACACAGAAGGAGATCCTGCTCCAAGTCAGGGAAAGGGAGCTTACTCAGGCTGGTGATTGGGTACTGAGCATTAGCAAACTCCGTAATCTATAACAATAATCATATGTACCATATAAGTTCTTGTATGAAAAATATTTTAATTTTTATATGCCTTTGAAAACTTTTAAACATGACGTTCCAAAATTTCTTTTGTGAGAGGGTTTTAGAGATCAGGAATTTCTCTTGCTTCTAGTTGGTAAAAGTTGTGTGCATGTACACTTTTATAAAGTTTATGCATTGGGAGATTATCATATACTAATCTGCCTTCAAGTAATATTACTGATTCCCATTGTTTTTCTCTTGTTTTAAAAAATTTTTACAATATATCACATCTACAGATTTTAAAAATAAACCATTTTATATACTTACCGAAAAATTATGGAATATAAATAGAGCTCCAGTGTCTGATCCCAATGCAACTTGTTCACCAGATCCTGAACCTGAGGTTGCTGTCAAGGTCACAGGAAGTTTTTCAGATTTCACAAAATTTCCACTGCACATCTATTCAAGAGCCATCAAATAAAATCTCAGTTAATTGTATGATAAACACATGAAATATTAAAAAATGTTGTGTTTACTTGGAAATGAACACTTACAGCTGTTATAATACTTGGAGTCTTAATCACCATGACAACGGTCCCTTGATGGATGACATACATCTGACAATCACTGTCTGACACAAGGACATAACTTGATTTCTGATTATGTTCATTGGTTAGATTAACTGTCAACTGACATTTCACTGACAGAGTAGAACTACGAACCTGTGGGGGAAAAATAAGGAAAGTACATTCAATTTATCAATAATACAGTTATATTTGTCTTCATGAACACAGAGCTAAAAATACTTTGTGCCTTATTCTTCATACCGTAGTACATCTATTTAAGTTCTTTACTTTTAAGTATTGTTTCATTTGCACTCTATTCTTCACTTCTGTAATATTTTTCTTCAATTCCTTGATTTACCTCATTTAACTTGAGTTCATTGAGATTAATCCGCCATAGCACATTGGAAGGAAGAACACCACACACTGTTCCCGAGTCACTGCTCAATATGATTGCAAGGTTACCCGCTGTAAATAAATGTACTTCTGTGTGAAAAAATAGTTATAACTTATAAGCATTCTCCTTGAAACCAAATCATTTGGGTCTTTAGGAAAAGTTAACATTTCACTAAATTTAATGATAAAAACAATCTTCCCATCAGAATTATAGTCAGAAAAGATAGCTACATAAAATAATGAATTCATAGTGTAATGAAGAATCTTTGGCATAGACTATATTTAGATACTAGTTCTGTTCATGTTGAGGACTAACTTTTATCCTTTTGTATCTGTAAACAATTGAGACAGCTGTCAGTGATGCTCTGTCTGCACAGAATCTGTCGGTTACAGAATACAGTCATCATCCCACATGAATCAACCGTCACCAGATCATTGTGGTAGAATTTGGTAATATCTTCTATCTTCATGGCCTGAACTGGTCCACTTTTTGTCTCCAAAGAAAGCTGAAAATATATAATATAAAGAAATAAAGTGGTACCAAAAGTAACTTACACATAGTTACCTTTTGAAATTGTAGAAATGTGACATAATGCTCAGCAGTATAAGAAAATTATTTTGGCTCTCTGAATATTTTCTAATTTAACAATTTCTTTTTAAAGGAACGTCCATTGTAGCATGTTCATGTCATGCAATCTCAGCGAGATTAGTTGAGACTCAAAATTTTTGATTGACATCACTTCCAGAAGAGATGGCAGTTAAAAATTTTCATTCTCAACAAATTTCACTGAGATTAGTATATTGTCATGATGTCAGATGTTTTGTTGACATTTTTACATGCATATATTTTTGGTCAACATCTTCAAGTACTCATCTTACATCCCAATTAAACCTTTTTTAAATAGATTAGTGTTGTGTGGCTGTGTCTCAAAAATTAATAAAAATTAAACATTACAATCAAAATATACAAATCGTATACTTCTGTAAATCAAAGATGTTTCGGACCATGACAAGTATACCCATTGGATTAAGATGTGGATGAGGGCCTATATATCTTAAATTACTGAACAATCATTAATGCTACAAATCTATAATTACAACTGTAAACTGTATTATATTAGGCCTATATAAAGGATCAAAGTCGATCTCCCAGATATATACAGTACAGTATCAGACTACAAACCTGTGGTGATTTATACCCATCTTCCTTTGTCAAGTCGTACACTCGTATGACTCCATCCTCACCCCCTACCGCCAAGTTCAAACCTGTTTCTCTGTGTACATGAAATGATAAACAATGGTAAGATATTTATTATTTAAAAACCAAACACGTTAGAGGAAATTCGTGTCAATATCTAGCACCTGTACCTGTGGAAAGCGGTGAAGTGACCTACCTGAATAAAGTATTCAAACACAAACAATTGAATTTGTATTTTGTTTTGATTGACCACAACTCAGTTATTGAAAACGGGGCGTTTTCTTTCAGCTTCATTACTATTGCCCGATCCCGACCTATTTGGATGTTGCAGCGAAATTGCGATTTTCGGGGAGACAACTCTGCATGTATTTACTCTACTTTTTCACTGATGCGTCAAATTTTGGATAAAACATTATAATCTAGACAATAATATGGCAGTTTCACTTTTATATCTTAGTCCAAACAGAAATATAGAAATATTAGAACCATTTTAACAAGAGCTTGGACTTTGGGTAGTTTTGTCAAACAGCAATGTGACATAGGCCTGTCTATTTTATTGCTGCCCACTCAGCGATAGCTCTTTGAAATCAACAAGATTTTTCTGGCTTTTGAGCTAAGACTGCACAATTGGTGCATATTTTGCTTGAACCGCGTCATTTTTAACTTGTTTTGATGCAAGAAATAGATAGCTACGTCCAACCGAAATTCCAAGGTCTTGTAAAATGGTTCTACTTTCATAGCCGTGCACACTGCATTTCATTGTAATTTGTCTAGCTCTGCAATAAAATAAAATGAATACTGTAAACCAACTTTCATAAATCACAAGACTTGTCTCACCAAGACCTAGTATATTATTTTTAGATATTTTGCATCTTGATCAGGAAAATTAGTCGCCGTGAACCTGTCTATCTCTGGTTAATCAGGAAATAAAGCTGTCGCAAATAAAAATTGGTTTACAGTACTTTAAATTCATGGTTCCCCTATCATGTTTTAATATACTTCATAGAATAATGGAATTCTTGTTAAGAATAAATTTGTCTTTGTGATGGCTGTCTTCACAAAAATTCCAAAAGCTGAGTTATTTAAACTTTGGGATTCTCAAACATTAGTAATTATAAAAGCACAATCCAACACTTTTTACCAAACATAAAGCAAAGAATCATTGACCAATGTATCCAAGAGCAATCATCAAAAATTTTTAGTTCAGAAAAACTTTCATTTTTTCAAAAATTATATATGAGAAAAAGAAGTCCTTATGTTGATATACTCAGGAAAAGATCTGAGAGATCCTCTATTAGTAGAATAAGATTAAGTGCACATAAATTTGCAATAGAAAGTGGTAGATATAATGCCACAATTAGGAATGAAAGATATTGTAATGCTTGTAAAACTGGTGCAATTGAAGATGAAACTCATTTTCTTTTTCAATGTAAAGCCTATTCTCATCTAAGGAACAGCTATTTTAATTAGTAATTTTTATAAGATAAGTAAAATAAATATTGCCAATAACTTGGACAAAGAAAGATACATTTTACATGTATGTTTAAATAGTGAAATACATACTATTTTAAATATTACTGTTAAATTCATTAATGACTGCTTTGAACACAGATGTCAATTAGTCTAAGGAAATGTTAAACTGATCTATATAGATCAGTAAAAATATATATACTGTACATGCAACTATTGTAAACATACAATGATGTTCTTATATATTCATTGGGCCTTTGCCAATTATTGTAATTGTGTTTGTGCCAATAAAATATTTGTATTTGTATTTAAAATCTTAACAGGCTTTCCAATTTCCCAATCTGAAAATACAAAAACCAGAAAATACAAAAACTCATAATTAAAATTATACATCTTTATTATTGATCCCTTACCGATCAAGAGTTTTGTTATGATACAGATTGTTAATAACAGTCATATGGTACAGATAATAAGGCAAGCTAGTGTAAAATCGGCAAAGTCCTTAATTCAGTAACATTACGATAAACTTGAAAAAATACTACTACTTAAAACAGGACAAACAGTAAAATAATTTTGTGATGTATAAAAAAAATAGACAAAATCTAAAACCAACTTTTTATTCTTAAAAACTTTTTTTTTGCTACTATTTTAAGTATTGAAAAGGTTCTAGAATAATTGCACATCTAGTAAACAGCATGGACAAAACTAAACTTCAGCAGGTTTATATCAAATAGGTTGTTCTTTTATTCAGTACACAGGGTATAACTTAATAATAGTTCTTATGCATATTACACTATTCAATAGAAATCTTCATCAAACATGTCAAATGAATTTGATTACTCCATGGAATTACAGAAAAACATTTGTGTAGTTAACTTGAGCACTGATAATGCAAATGATTTTTATTGAATTCTACAATATATAAAGTAAAAACAACCTACAATAGACAATTTTAAACAAAGAACAACAGTGCGTTACATGCTTTCACGTCTTGAAATTCCTTTTTCCATTTTAGTTAATAGGTTTTGATGAATCTGAAACTGATGGATGAACAAACATAAAATGTCAGTCTGAGAGGACATCACAGGATAATTTCAATTAATGTAATGGAAAAAAAAAAACCAATACATTATATTAAAAACTTATGTTAATAACTGAAATTTCTTCCTTGAAAATGCATGAACATATCAACATAATGACGATTTCAATGCCACTCGAGATGTACCAATTGGTATAAGTTTTGATGAATCCATCACGATGGTGTTTAATTTGTTTCCATACATGTGCACTATTTTGTTCATATATTACAAGGTGCAGGTAATAGTTTTTAATAATATCACGTAATCTACCAAAAAAAAAAAAAAAATTTTTATTATACAATGGTTTGCACTATGTACAGACAACTATATGTGGAATGGATTTTTGTACATCAAAATGAACATGGATTTATAAAAAAGAAAAAAGAAATACATGTACTATGTCCAGAAAAAACAAAGATGTCGAGTACAAAAATATAATATGTAGTATAGCACTTGACGATATGTTAGATCATAACTATTGGGTTTGTACAAATGCCATGCTTTCTTAATAAAATGTTCCCCGCCTTTGCATTATTTTTTCACACCTACTGGAAGGAAGATAATATGTCAATAAACACTTAAATATGGAGTTATTTAACAATCATATACATGTACTTTTGAAACAACAATCTAAGGATACGTCTTATTCACTCAATATGCAAATCAAATTAAACCATTCACAGAGTGAAACACATGCAACACTGGAATGTTAACATTATGAATATGTATATTACAACCATAATCATCAATATGTAAATTACAACCAAAATCATTAATATGTATATGAATATTACAATCATTATTTGGAAATATTTTCATCAACAACCATCTTTATACTAATTAAGTTAGATATAATGCACAAGTAAAAAAAATCAAGACAAGTAGTAAAATGCATGAAATATAGGATGTACCATTGCTGCGGATAAATGTGTAATAAACTTAGAGAAAATTATCATTCATTTAATGTATAAACTTCTGTCATACCATTTCACACAAACATCCTACTGATAGGTCTAATATAAATATATGCTAAATGTGTAAAATTCGAAGCTGTGATTACACTCATCAGTTATTTAGCAAGACAATCACTATATTCTAGCCACACATCTTGCTCTCAGAAAGGAAACAGTCATCAATTGTTAACACGGTATACACTTTGTCATTTTTCCATATGAATATTACCTGGTAGTACTTTATGAAATAGTAATCCAACAAAAACTTAAATCTATTGAACATGAACTGGTCTTTCTCATGGCATACATGAAAATATATGCCTTATTGGATTGTTTTCATTTTTGTCACTGTCACGCTAAAATAAAAACATAACAGAGAATTGCATCCGTTATTGGTGTCTGGTCATCGAGATTCACTAATATCATAGGACCATTGGTTATTCCTTCATTACATATTCCGGATCTTCCGAATGTTTGATCTAAGGGCTCTGAGCACTGCTCAACAAGGACTGTGTCTGAAGCTCTTCATCATAGGGATCAGACAGGTTGGTTTGTCCGCTCCCCTCAGGAACGCATGCTGCAGTAATTCAAAGGCTGTTGCTCGCTGTGACGGCTCGCGTACCAACATCATGTCCAGGAACCCTTGCAATCTGGGGGACACCTACAAAAGATTCTGATTTTACTAATAAGCTTCATTAAAACAACACTACCTTCACTTTATACTGTGAACTTTAATCTTAAAGCTGAACATTACTCGTAAATGGCATTGTCCACCATATTTTTCTCTTTTAATGCATTATTTACATACAGAAATTGCACAGTAAGTTAAAAAAGAAATAAATGCAAAAAATCAAAGACCACAAAAGGAATACTACACATTAGCCAAGAGTTTCAGGTATGCAATCAGGTGTAATGAATTCAAACAGATTATATACCTGTGTGAGGGTGCCTATTTATGAATGGTGTTCAGCTTTAATACAATGATATTCATTCAACTGAAGGCAGGCTAAAAAATCATTTTTCAAGACTTGTGCATCAAAACAACTGAAAATTATATCACGTTCAATACTGACTCTTTTAGGATTCTTCAGCTTGGGTGGCGGCATGTCCCGGATTCTTCTCATTGCCTGGAGAGGGGGCTCATTGAAGAATGGAGGTTCCCCATCAATCATTTCTATCACCATAATACCAAGGGACCATATGTCAACCTACAAAGATCATCCAGTAGAAAATAAACATTGAAAATTTAAAGGAAAAAATCCCATATACTAGTATACATGCACACATTCCCAAATATAAACATCAAAAGATGTACTTATACTACAGTAAAAAGAGAACACATTTTGAAATTGTTTTTAACAATGCTGCAGATATACTCACCTCTGGTCCATAAGGTAACCTTGAGATGACCTCTGGAGCCATCCAATAAGGAGTTCCCACCAGTGATTTCCTTTTGGGCAGTTCTTGAGTAACTTGTGCACAAAATCCAAAGTCAGAGAGTTTCACCTGTAATATTTCAAAAGAGATAATTAATGTTAACATCAGTGATGGATTCTATCACAAATTCATATCACCTGGAATGGAGTAATAATGTTACCTTGCCATCCTGGGAGAGTAAGATGGAATCAGACTTGATGTCTCGATGTATTACTCCATTGGAATGAAGGAATGACAGAGCTTTCAGACAAGCTTTACACACTGTGGCTATCTGGTTCTCATCCATTCTACAAACAATACACAATCTCATCATAATCATCTCTTATTTCATCAAGTAGGTCATCAAGTGTCACTACATAATTTAAATTCTAAGTATGACAAGAGAAGTTTGTGAAACACTTATGCCCCCCATCCCCCGGAAACATCCACAAAGAAAAAGAACGTAAACTGCAAATAACTGAAATTTTTCTAATTCCAAGGGCCATAACTCTTTTGAAAATAGCTCGATCGTACCCAATATCGAACTAAACTAGATAGTATCATGATAAACCTGTGTACCAAATTTCATATCAATACGTTAATCCCCTGCAAAGAAAATGAGCGGAAACTGCAAATAACTGGAATTTTTCTACATCCAAGGGCCATAACTCTGTCGAAAATAGCTCGATCGTACCAATATTAAACTTGACCAAGAAATTTTCATGAAGAAGTTGTAAACCAAATTTCATTTCAATAAGTTCATCCCCTGCGAAGAAAATGAGTGGAAACTGCAAATACCCGGTAACTGGAATTTTTCTATGTCCAAGGGCCATAACTCTGTTGAAAATTGCTCGATCGTACCCAATATCGTACTTGACCTAGATATTATCATGATAAACCTGTATACTAAATTTCATTTCAATATGTTCATCCTCTGCAAAGAAAATGAATGGAAACTGTTGGTGGACCAACCGACAGCAGCAAAGCAATATGCTTATATGCAATATAAGGGGGGGGGGCATAAATATTTAGGAAATACCATATTGTCTCCAAGCTTGAACAAATCTCTCTCTCTCTCTCTCTCTCTCTCTCTCTCTCTTTCTCTCTCTGTGTGCCCTACCTGCTGCTTCCCTGGTTCACTACTATGTCAGTGAGGGCACCACCTTCTAGGAACTCCATTACTACCCACAATTCATCACCAACAAGGAAGCTGTCATACATGTCCACAATGTTTGGGTGATGGTAATCCCTCATAATCACCACCTGGGAACAAAATGAAAACATTGTTTAGTTTTATGTAATGGTACATGTAAATTTAAATTAAATATTGCACATACTACATATTATCAAAAAATATATATTCCCTATATAAATCATTTCTTTCTTAGAGACTAAATAACACAAAACACTGATCACTAGTATCTATCAGTTCATTTTCAGAAAATACAGCACACATTATTTACAGAAAATGCATATCTCCTAAATAATCTTTTTTCTTCTAATTTCCCCCAGATGTGAATACCAGTAATTCTATTTACCTCATTAAACAACAACTCCCTCCTTTGCTGTTTCCGTAGGTCCATCTTTTTAACAGCGACCTGGGCCCCTGTGCTGGTCTGAGTGGCTATACACACAATACCAGTAGATCCCTCTCCAATCTTGATGAAATTGTCCAAGTCCTCCCTGGGGTCCCCAGGACTAACCACCATCTGCAATGCTGCTCGGAACTGTAATGAAGAAAATACAAGTTCAAAAATTCGGAATAAGATCATTGATACCCCCACTCATTCAGTTGCATGTATATGCACATTTGAATGAGTGCAAATGATGCTATTTGCAAAAATTTCTTATACCACAATATATGCTGTACAGTATATATAATCATGTCAAGATTCCAAGACCCCCCAACCTCAGCTATAAGAATGCTTTTACAAGTTCTATGGTAATAAAAACATTTATTAAAAAAAAAAAATTAGGAATAAGTCACTAATGGTCCATAATATCAAGTGAGACTGTAACTAAGGATATTTTTTCAAAAATATTTAATATTAATACATGTAATAAGTGCTTTGACTTTTAGTATGGCAAGAATTTGAGATAAAACTTCATCTAAGTGTGCATATAGTTTATGCAGTTTTTTGTGTCTATTAGGACTGTGTACAGTATAAAAATTATAAAATATATTAGCATTATTAGTTCTCAAAATAATCAAAAAGTAACAAAAATAGTAGGTCAGCAGCTGTTAATTTTAAATCCAGTCTATAACCATCTAATGTAACAAATCATGGTATCTGTATAATAATTGTGTGCCAAAATTGTAGGTGTTAAATGCTGATATACAGGTATCATATCAAAAGGTGTCAAATTCTAACTGTATCCAGCACCAAAACAATATCAATGGCACATACCACACAACATGAAACTATCTCTCATGTGCTGACCTGTCAATCATTTTACACAGACCCTGTTACCTGTTCATGTGACAGTCGCTGCTGCTCAGGTACTGGCCCAGCTGGGGGAGGGGGTTTTGTGGAGGGTTGCTGGGGAGGTCCCAACTTCTGAGGTCCGGGTTGATAGCCCTGCTGTGGATGAGGTGCCTGATAATTCAAATTTAATTGTCACGGTGACTTCATCTTGATTTTTTTGTTATTAATGTGTTCATAAAGTCAAAAGTAAAACTGAATGAAAAATACACGCACAGCTGGAATTTATTTTAAGGACTGTAACAAATATTGTCATGTTTTGAAGGCTTTTTTTCAAACAGTCAGACTAAAACATGACAGAATATCATAAACAATGAGAACTCACCCCCTCGTGATGAGGCATGGGTTGCTTGTTGAATCCTTGCATTCCTGGATGGCGATTAGGACCTTGTCCATTGTCAATTTGATTATGTCTGAAATTTTCAGGATGACGCGTAGGGCTTCTTCCCCCATGGGGCATTCCAGGAGGCATGTGGTTATATTTGGCAGGTGGGAAGGACAAGTCTTGTTCACGTGATCTATCGGGATCAAACGAATCGTTTGGACCTCTGCGGTCCAGAGTGTCATTAGGCTGCCTTCTGTCAAAGGAATCATTATGACCTCTACGGTCAAAACTGTCATTTGGTCCTCTTCTGTCAAAAGAATCATTTCCTCTTCTGTCAAAGGAATCGTTCCCTCTTCTATCAAATGAATCGTTACCCCTAAAGTCCTCAGAGCGAGGATCATGTGCCATCATATGCCCTTCTCTGTACCCTGGGGGAGGAGGCCCTCTATGATCCCGAGGATCCCGTTGGTAATCCCTGGGGTCTCTCTGATAATCCCGTGGGTCACGCTGTCCTCTGGGGTCTCTAGGATCCCTCCTGTGATCGGGGGGAGGATATCGGGGATCCTGTCGATATTCTCCTGGATACTGGTCAAAGTTTGGGTCTCCCCGCCCATTTGTGGGGTAGCCTGGGGGAATCCTGTCCTGGTTGGGTGACCGGTCATGCTGGCCCTCAGGGACAGGGTACATGGAATCAGGGACATACTTCCTCCTCTGTGGGGGACTGCTTTGCCGTAAGGAGTTTGATCTGGCTACTGAAATCCCACCATGATATCCATTTAACTGGGAAGAACTTCCTCTTATGATTGTCTACAACAGATATCAGTTCTTTATCATTTTCTGTTCTTATGACATGTACCAGATAATAATGAAAATTTTGTATCTTACAGAAAATCATCTTTTCTCAAATACATTTGAAAAGAGTCTTCATGTTAAATTTACTTGAATGATTTTTAAGAGGTTTCAGGTTTTCTTTATAAATATTGATTATCTTCACTGACAAGATGCAGTAATCAAATACAAGGTATATCAACTAATAACCCGCAAAATCACTTAATTTGGTTCACCTAAAAACTGCTAGTACATGACAAAATTAAAATCTCTTTATTATCCATTTAAATCTTTGTATTGATCTAAATCAAACATGCTAGTAAAATTATATCATCTTGGAAGGAAATAAGAGATGATGAATTTTGAGGGGTACCTTTTATACATTTTGCCGTCTTTTGAGGAAATAAGAGAAAGTTAATATTAAGGGGTACCTTGAGGGGTTGGATGTCCATGTCAGTGATGGTGGAGGGGTCCACCACGGGCTTCCTCCATTCTGTCTGTTGGTCAGGGATGATGATCCCCATCCACTGAGGGGGCAGGCCCACATATTTCCCATGCTCAGGGTCAAACCCTGTGTGGACACGATGTTCAAAGTTCAGAGGTTTTGAAATTTCAGGTCTCTTTTTGTTTTTCTTGAACATGGTAAAGTATCTGTAAAGATAATCCAACATTGTGGTGAGAATGAACACACTGGAACTTTTGTTGTTCGTGATCACTTAACACCTTCAGAGTCAAATATTGCAAATGATGGCTGCAAACATTGAATTTTTTCTAGCTACACTTTACTGCTAGGCTGATAAGCCTCTTAAAAAACATGCAACAAAATAAACACTCAGGTAACAAGGAGGGGAGTTATGATACGACACACATCCCTTGTTTCCTCATAAAGCTTATCAACAAAAAACACAGGCAGGGAAAATAATTACCAGGGTACTCAGGGGCCAAACACAACAAGCTCACACTCTGGATTCTCATTAACTGATAGGAAAACATTATTCTTTCCCTCTGGTTTAACATTCATCTGTCCGCACTCAACAAGCATGAAGTTTTTTCTCTCTTCATAACAGCAGCTGAATCCATACTGACTGAATCAGTACTGACAATTACTACTCCTGGACTGTTATCTACTCTCAATGACATACAGGGAATGCTATTGTTCTGTTCACTGTCTCCACCATTAAAATTTAATCATACATGCTGTGTGCCAAATTAGAATTAGCTTTCACTGTAAAACAGTAACTATATATTTGCATGAGTAATGAAACAACAATAATGTTCTAACATGAAACAGATCATAGAATGATGATTCCAGCTGTGTTAGGTTTTCCCATGTGCAGAGTTCACGTGTTTTGACTGAGATATATATATATTTTTGTTCACTTGTCTGCCATTCTTCCCATCAGCTGCTACGTACATCACTCATTCCTGTTTTGCACCAAATCATCCTGTCTGTTCCAGGATCTGGTCAAGTTCAGTTCCCTTAATACGACAAAAAATGCCAGAGGCAGATACTGCAGCAACCAAACGACAAAAAATGCCAGAGGTAGATACTGCAGCAACAAAAAAAAGCCAGAGGCAGATAATACTGCAGCAACCAAACAACACAGAATTGCTTAGGTATAGATACTGCAGCAACCAAATGACAAAAAATGCCAGAGGTAGATACTGCAGCAACCAAATGACAAAGAATGCCAGAGGTAGATACTGCAGCAACCAAACAACACAGAATGCCAGAGGCAGATACTGCAGCAACCAAACGACACAGAATGCCAGAGGTAGATACTGCAGCAACCAAAAGACAAAAAATGCCAGAGGCAGATACTGCAGCAACCAAAAGACAAAGAATGCCAGAGGTAGATACTGCAGCAACCAAAAGACAAAAAATGCCAGAGGCAGATACTGCAGCAACCAAACGACACAGAATGCCAGAGGCAGATACTGCAGCAACCAAACGACACAGAATGCCAGAGGTAGATACTGCAGCAACCAAAAGACAAAAAATGCCAGAGGCAGATACTGCAGCAACCAAAAGACAAAGAATGCCAGAGGTAGATACTGCAGCAACCAAAAGACAAAAAATGCCAGAGGCAGATACTGCAGCAACCAAACGACACAGAATGCCAGAGGCAGATACTGCAGCAACCAAACGACACAGAATGCCAGAGGTAGATACTGCAGCAACCAAAAGACAAAAAATGCCAGAGGCAGATACTGCAGCAACCAAAAGACAAAGAATGCCAGAGGTAGATACTGCAGCAACCAAAAGACAAAAAATGCCAGAGGCAGATACTGCAGCAACCAAACGACACAGAATGCCAGAGGCAGATACTGCAGCAACAAAAAAAGGCAGATACTGCAGCAACCAAATTACAAAGAATGGCAGATGTAAATACTGAAGCAACCAATTGCAAATGTCATCAGAGATTCCCACAATACAGACATTGAGAATGTACTGCACTCTATTATCCTGGCAAATAAATCTGCTCGTCAAAATCAGACAGACAAAAAATTCCCATAAATCACCGTGGTACTTACTACACAACAAAGCTGACATTCCTGCAATATTGTTTTACAACAATTTCTAAAATGAGGGAAATTTTTTAATGACAATTAACTTTCACAATCACCAGAATAGTTAGCCCACGAATGAAAAAGATTTGCTTACAACTCTGACTGTGAGAGTTTAAAAAGCTCTGACTAACAGGTAATTTCCATAATCCCATTATGTTCAAAGTCAAAACATGGCCATGAATCTGATAAGCTCCAAACAAATTGTGTTCATTAAACATGTTAGAGGTAAAATTACTTGAGACCAACTTAAATACTTCAAATGAAGAATGAATCTTCCGTAGAGAAACCATCTATTTAATATCAAAATTATAACAATGAAGCAATGTGATAAATATATAAGCAGTTTCATTTCAAAGACTATGTAAACCATATAGCTGATATAAATTCCATGCAAATTCATTTTTACTAATGAAATCTAACAATTAAATATTTAAATGTTTTTATATAATTCAAAACAATAAGAGTATTACCTCTGCATCTTGGAAAGTTTAGATATCCCAATATAAACATGTGAAGAAACAGACTCTTTAAAATCCATTAATGACTCTAGATCTCAACTGCCAACATGATTTAGTCATTACCAGCTAAAGCATTTACTCATGTTTTTTCTTGTGTTCCAAGCCCAATTGCTTATTCTAGTGCAAACTGTGTTAATTCTTGTTTAAGAAACTTCATCCGCCAGATATTTAGAAAGTTTAAAACTCCAAAATGTCAGGACATTTGTTTCTGTAAACTTTGGGATGAAATCTCTGCCAAGCTTTAAATTATTGACTAACCAATATGAAGTGTAATTAATCAAGTGATCCAAAATTTGAAAACAAGTTTGCAGGCTATTAATTTGAAATTGTATCCGTATTAGAAAAAAAAATGAATGAACGCAATGGAGGGTAATGTTTCCATAAATTATTCAAAAATTTCAAAATTCTTAATTGTATCAGTTTCCATACACAACCTACTTAAAATTGGATTACCGTAATTATGATATGCAAAGTATACCAATGCAATAGATCTCATAAAATAATGGTCTAGTTTATATAGTGTGACTGTGTATTAATTTGTACCTATAAATTTTTAATTGTACACATCGAATGAAACCTTTCAAGACTTGATTGAGGACAAATTCAAAGAGATACATGGCTTCATCTACCGGTACTACATATTATGAAAAATTTAAGCCAGGTCTTAATTCATAGGTTTTATTCTTTGACAATACTTATTAAAGAAAACTAATTGAAAGATAACAGTATTGTTCATCAATTAGCTAATATACACATGTACACTGTACATCTGTATTGTGGTTGATTTGATAACATTGTTAATAATATGAGATATACGTATATATGGTTGTACCTTGTACAATACATATCATAAACCATTGAAGTTTCAAATTACTCCATACTGTAGCTGTTTATTTATTAAATTACACTTTAATAATGATGTGAAGATATGCAGGTACAAAATACATTGCTACCTATTTGAAAACAAAATTGAAATTAAGGATGTACTTTTTAAAAATCACGTCAATTTTTATCTCAATTTCCTTAAATTCCACCTATTATCCTGAGTTTAATCTTGAGGCAAGTTGAGGGGGTTGTAAACCCATTTTATTGCTGAATTATTGTACCAGCAGGGAAACACTCCTAGCTTGTTCCACAATTGCTAACCACATAATGTTCCTATATTTCAATGTCCCTCAATCATGATGATAAACTCAAGATATACAATATCATTTAATTCCCATGCTGTGAGTCATTCCATACCAAAAAATACTGCTGTTATATGGCTAAAAAAATTATGGAAATATCTCTAGAAGTCATTTCATTAATAATCAACTGCATACGTGCCTTTTATATACAAAAACTTTCAAATGAGTTGCATATAAATATTAATAAAATATCTAATAATAAATTCTTGGAATGTGTAGTGAAACGCTCAACTTACAATTACGTACAAAGTTTGAAATTGATGCACTTTTTCACCCGTCTTAATCCACGGGATGGCCGAACATTCCTAACTGGACAGGCGATCACACATGTGCCTTGTAACAAATAGATCACCTATCTCCTCAATCCTAAGGTTAGGATGTTGCATAAATAGTTCCGCATGAGTAATTTCCAGATGTACCAGTGGCATCACCGGGCTCTAACATACGGTACTGTAATTACTGGTACACGCTCACCTGTAGATTCAGGTGCTAATCAAGGTAAACGGTGTCTTATCTATTATCGCTAAGATTCCGCCATTGTAAAGGCACATTGATTAAATCAGAAATATAAGATATAATGATTGGAATGATCGTTGGCGTGATGTGAGTCAATTTAAAGACCTGGTCACGAAATGTTTGACATTTTTGGCATTTTACACACCCTTTCCCATCATTAACAACTTGACCGAGTTCTCCAGGAGCCTGTATCGTGCAATTTATAATTTGGGGGATATATGTGGCAATAAAAACAATCAAAAATTACTGTAAAGTTATCCAGAAACTTACCTTTTTAGCAAAATGTTCTATATTATTTACATTTTCTCAAGCCATTCTCGCCATTTTGAGTTACATACGGGGCATCTGTTTTACCTGTCCACTAGGTGGCGGTGTAGATAAGTATTTGACAAGACCGCGAAAATTTAAACTTCATCGTGATAAACACGGAAGAATGTGAAACAGCTCGCATACAGCATATTTTCATTTACACATATCGGTTTATAAAACGCATAAACTGAGATCAAAATAGCAACAATTTGTAAAACATTACAACAAAAATAAATGAAAGAGACATATTTTTAAAAAAAAATATCATTTTCAAGTGTAGACATAGAGAATGCTTTTTGTCTCAAGGACTCTACAGAACTGATTTATGTACCAGTACCCTTGTATAGCAATACATAATGTGAGGAACTGATTGCCAGCACCTGATACCTCAATTTAGTTGCACACCTCTTGTTTATAAGGATCTAGAGAGGCGCCGCGGAGAGGGTATGATTGACCCCCCCCCCTTGCAAAATTTAAATTATTTTATATTTACTTAGTAAAATTACTGAAAAAAGACCTCAGACCCCCTGGCAATAGATATATCTAGGTTCCACTTCATAAATTTTCTGGATCTGTGCATGCATCTTACTGAAGATTCATTCATGAGCCTGGGTTTAAATCCCCGTCTAGTCCTTAGCCATAATATTTTCTCCCTTCCCATACATAACCTCTAAAACTGACAGGACTACCGGTAATTTCTGCTAGGGGCTCAACAACCTGTGATGTTCAACTTCCAGTGCGAGGATCATTTATGGTCAGATCCTATCACCAGCTTCACATGCAAATATTATAGTTCAGTTGGTTAGAACACCTGATTAGAGATTCAGGAACAGGAGTTTGAATCCTTATTTGGTCTATCATGTTTTCTCCCATTTGGTTATCAGCTTAAGATTAGATCAATTGTACAATATTTGTAACCATTACAGTTTTCCACTTTCAAAGACTATTAAAAATGAGTCAATAATATCCATTAAACAACAATTTATTTTTTAAATATGCATGTTTGTATCAATGTCCAAGAACCAATCTGTGTATTTCTGTTTAATAGATATACTGACAAGTATTATTTTTCTTTCAACAGAGTCAACATTTATCGATGTTGTCGACTCTTCCTTTTCTTCTTTTGTTTTGAGCGAATTTTCTTCTGAAAGACAGCACTGCTTTTTACATTACTGGGCCTAGTGTGAAATTTCTGCTTTTTCTCTCGCTTGTCATCCCTTCGCTGAGGTCTCTTCATATCTTTTTTCACCTGAGATCTGGTTAAGGATAATATTCCCCATTATCCACACATACAGTAAAACACTTTTCATGCATTTAATCAGTGATAAACTTGTTCACAGCAACATTGTTTCATGTCAATATGATACGGTAGATGAGATACCAGGTACCGGTAATACTGTGGTTTCATCAATATTCGTTGAATACCAATTTTCGTGGAGTTCGTTGTTAAGTTGATCCACGAAATTAAATGTTCATTGAAGTTCAATTTCAACTAACATTTTGTATTGATAGGATCATTAGCCACGAAATTATGTATCCTTGAAACTGTGGTTTTTTTGAAAATCCACGAAAATTGATACCCACGAAATTAATGAAACCATAGTATTTATTTTAAGTTGTGTTATAATACAATAGACATTAGCTCTGAGGAGCTATTTTCCAACTTCATAATACCATTACATGTAAATACAAATTATACAATTTCAATCTTACACTAGTGACTACGGTACTAAAAACATAAATACAAACGCAAAACAAGGAAGCTTAAAGACAGTAAATACCACAATAATTCTGACATCCTGGATTAAACCTGTTTAGAAAATTTAGCTACAAACACAAGTTTCCATACCAATTTTGTTTGAATTAATTAAGAGAAGTAATATTTCCAAATGACTCTTGGGGAGAATATCTAAGCATCTTTTAATAATGTTAACAATTACATGAAGTATTCAAATGTCTGTTCTTATTGAAAAAAGTTCATGACAATGAGACTCTTGTGATTCCTTTTTATAGCAAGTTTATAGCAACAAAAATAAAAGTTGGTTTATATGAATAATCATCAAACAATAATGAAATTATAAGTATCATTTGAGATGCCGGGATCCAGAAAATTTTTCCAGGGGGGGGGGGGGGGGGGGGGGGGGGGGGTCCGATGGTTATTTGAGTTTCCCAGGGGGGTCCAACGTATATTTTTGTTAATTTTATAATGTAATTTAAAGAAATTTGAATTTTGCAGAGGGGTCCGGACCCCCCTAGCCCCCCCTTCTAGATCCGCGCATGTTTGAAATGATCTAAAAAATGTGTGATCACAATAACAAAGGATATTTTCTTTTCTTTTTGGGGATTTTCCAGGCAATACTCTACACGAGCTTTACGTCCCGACAATTCTGTGCCTTTTAGTTTCATTGCCAGACCCACAGAATCCTTTGACTGAAAGAAAAAACACCTTAATGTTGTACAAACATAAACGTACAAAAATAAAATTCACATTAATTCTATGCTATTAAATTTGTTATATAGTATGTCACCTTTCCTTTGTACTGAAAACAAGATGATATCATAACTGGTTTTGACATTTACAAGTGTTTACAAATAATCAGTTCACAGGCTTTAAGTTGCATGCTGCTTTTCACTTGGAAATTTGATATTTAATGAGGTAATTGGCTGAAATGTTTATAATATTTTACCTTAAATGTTACATAACAGATTCCCTTTCCAACTCCTGACTTGCTGTCTCGAATGACTCGAACATTTCTGATTTTTCCACAACTTTCAAAATGACTTCTCACATCCTCTTCCTTTATATCTTTAATACAATATACATTATTTATTTTCAACTTTTGAAATAATGTCTATGATTAAATCAGCAGAGAAAAGGGAGGGTTTTTTTACCTAAAGGAAGATTTCCAACAAAAATTGAGCGCTTGAAGTCTGTCTACAAACAAAGGCGAAAAGAACAAGTATTATGTATTATCCTGGAAAGTCTGATTTTACGCAAATGTTTCATCCAGATTATTCCATTGATTTCCCATGGCAGGACTTACCTTTGGATCATGATTGGACATATCTACACGTATGTGAAAGCTCTTAACGAGTTTTCCATTCCTGTAAAGCAGAAATTTTACAAAATTTGTGTCAATCAACTCACAAACAAAACTTTATTTTAACAATCAAAATGGGCCAAAGATATAAATTTATGCCACATATTTTGACGATTTTTAATAAAAATACAAAATACCTGTGAAATAAGTGCAATTAAAATTGATGAAAGGGATATTAATTCCAAAAATATCTTCATTGACACTTTATCATTATTCACTCAGAAATATTCACAAGAACAAAAACAGATTTCTTATGGAGATTTATAACAGGAAATGTTTACATGTTTTCTCTATTTAGAAGTCACTCGGAATCCCCTGCACAATTTTTCAACGTGATCATCCGAGTCTGTTGCAATACAAAATTCTCGTAGACATCACTTTTTTAGCAGTGTATTGAAACCTGACAAGCTAGAGGGGGTGTTTCAAAAGAGAAATCTAAGGATTTTTTCATACTATTAAACGGACATAATTTGATTCCTGAGGTACCGTATTTATAAATTTTGGCATAAATATCTTGGGACAGACTACTGTACAGTTCTGTATAACATATGCTTTTCAGTAAAAAGAAGGTATTGGGTTGTTTGGAAGACTCTGGAATATACTATTTCTTTCACAAATATTGAAACGCTGAATGAACCCTCTTGGCCACTCACATCTTGAGTGCTTTCTGAGCACTCTCCTCCTCCTTGAAGCAGACATAAGCACAGATGTTGTCTCTCTCAGGATGAAAGTCCTTCCTACAGAGATCAAAACAAAGTCATTATCTATACATATCATATCACAATTCTGGTATGAACACTGTTGATATTCTTTTTCAAAAAATAAGAACTGTAAACATACTTTAAGAAATATAATCACATGTGAGAAAATTTTGTGAGGTTTCCAAGATTGTTCTTGTAACGAACATTTCTCACAGCGAAGTAGTTCTTAAATTAAATTTGTATATGTCAAAGTTTATCTTGATAGACTTACAAAAATAAGTCACAGCAAACCAGTTGATCACTGGCCAATCACATATAGCAGTTAGTTTACAGTGGCACTTCAATGTACATGTAAGTAGTACTACATATATACTACATGAATATGTATACTGTAACACAGAAATATTCGTTGAGGATTTAATTTCTTTATTTTCGTTGGCAGTAAAAATCAACGAAATTGAATCCATAGCAAATTTTAAACCCAAGGATTAATAAATACTGAGTTGATACACGATACATTTTAGATATTATGATATGACGAAATTAAATGCCAACAAAATTTTATTTGGTTTAAAAACAACAAAATTTTGACCCAACGAAAATATGTGCTATTACAGTAGGTAAACAAATACTCACAGGATGACAGCAGCTCGTTTAGGTAACTTTGTATCTGATCTCGGCTGTTTAAAAAAGAAATTAAATTGTATGACATAAAAATACCACTACAATATTTCTAGTTATTGTTTATATTTAGCCTCTTTTATCTGTAAAAAACAACTGAAAGAGAAACATTAAACATTTACATACCACACATCGAAGTCTGACAGTCTCAATGGATCCAAACTTCCTAAACAACTTGTGAAGTTCCTGAAGAAGAATAATAAAGACCATGACTGTAGCTGATGTATCAAACTTATACTTTTTCATCTATTTACCATATGTAACAAAATGCACACCATAGTTAATAGTCGATTTATTATTTGGGTTCATGCTAGGTCTTCATACATATGTGTATTCATAGTGACGTTTTTATTTAATGTTAAAGGAGCATGTTCACAATTTTTTTAAAAAATGCTATTTTTCCCATTTTTTTTATGTTAACAATATTTAACTAAGGCATTTCCAATGGTCCAAACTATCAATATCAAGTTATAAACGAGATACAAAGCTCACAAGTCTTTGTTACATAACAAAGCTGGTGACTATGCCCTTTAATACTTTGATTAAACAATTTCTACGGCTTGTATGACATTTAAATGAACTCACTTTTTTATCTGTATTTACTGGCAAGTTACCAACAAATACTGTCTTGCAGTCTTTACTTGTATCACGCTTGCTTTTTATTCCCTTCGGCTTTTCCTCTTCTTCATCAAGATCTCGCTTTTTTGTCTTCTTCTTTTGTCTGTTTTGAATTCAATCATATTTTTCTTTAGTTTATGAGTGCATGAAGTTAAAATATGTAAAATAAAATGATAAAATATATTTATAGGCTTTTTCATATATTGTCAAATCTTATTTTTGCATCACAAGAAATACATGTACCACATGGATCTAAAATGAACAAAAAAGAAAGAAATCTTGTAAGATGCATTAAGATGGTATGAGCACCCCCATGTTGTGACATGTTATTTATCGAAATGAACAATAAACTCAAACGTGATTTTAAAAATAGTTTTCCCCCAAAACTGTCACCTTATAGCATAGCGCAGTGGTTTAGAGGTTACTCTATAAATCTGAAAGTCATGAGTTTGAATTCCGCTGGGGATTTTAAGATGTGTATCTTTGCAAAAAAAAAATTTTTAAGTATTTTTTGGTTAAATATTGTGAAATCTGAAAATTCTAAACTGAAGAAAGTACTCTACTTATAATGTTCTTTAGTCCATGTTAATATCAACAAATGTCCCATACCACCTAATCTTTATCAATACATGTACTTACTTTTCCATCAAGAGTGACTCGTGAACTATTCCTGGAGGAGGACAGAAACCGGCCATTTTATCAACACGTTTATCCTCTCCTTCACTTTCATCATCATCCATGTCTTCTTCTGCTTGTGTTTTGGCCATCTCCTTCAAATGAATTACAGAGGTATGATTACTGTTTGGTCTGAAAATGTTCCAATGTTATTTTTATATATGATAAGGCTAAACTAATCTACATAATGTTGACTAAATCCTGTGATTTTTAGCTATCTGTGTTCCAGACCATGACAAATTTTCAAACAATAAGTACTTATGTATGTACACGGTCAACCTCAAGCTACCTTTCTGTCAGACATTAAAATTCACACAGACTTTTTTAATACATAATTCTGTACATAAAGTTAACCACTGTGAAAATCCAATGTATTTAAAAATCTCTGTAGCATTAACAAGTTTATTATGATAACAGTCAATAATTCATCTTTTAATTGTTTAAACCTTTGAATTTTTCACTGTCTCTTGGACATCATTACTTGGACTAGAGTTCTCTTTATTTTTCTTCTTCTTTGATTTTCTAAAAACATAAAAACAATTATCACACTTTCTTAAAATATGCAAGATATAAGACACCTATAATATCAATAATTGATTGAATTCTATTTAACAAATACCTATTAATGGGGGGTTTACATGTATACATTCCAATTTCTCAGAAAATAGAGTTAAGATTGAGAACTAACAAAGTTTAAAAAAAAAATGTGACATCTGAATGCCAAAGATTCAAAGATTAATGTATTCAACTTGATCTTACTTTTTGGAGCCTTTTGTTATATTCCTTGCACTTCCAATTGTCTCCTCAGACAATGTTGATGCTGCATCAAATCTTTCTTGGTTCTAAAAAAGGCATGTGCATATATAAAGTTTAAATCTTTGTTAAGTCTTGCATCTCTTTATCATTAAAATTTACGAATAACTTTTTAAAAATTCTCACCTGTGTCGATGTGACTTTGTCTCCAAATAATGCTGCAAGTTTTTGTTTTTCTGATGCCGTGGCTGTATCTGACAAGTTCAGCTTTTTGGTCATCAACTTTGCTAATTTTGCACTGTCTGATTTGGGTGATTTCCTCTTCCTCTTGTTAGACAAGGTGGCCAATTTAATATCACCTTGGTTTTGTACTGTCACTGACGCTATAGCTTCAGCTTTGGGACATGAATTCTCCTTATTTTTCTTCTTTTTTGATTTCCTATATTAAAGCATAATAGTAATACAAATCTCATTTACATCAAACATTTTTTTAAAAAGATTGTCATATTATAAATGTATGCTTTGTTCTCATAATTTAAATTTTTTTGGGGCTATTTTGCTTCAGCTGTTGATCAACTAAAAGGGTTATGACTTTCCATCTATCTTTAAAAAAATGATAATTACAGCATTCCTAAAAGTTCATGTTAATGTATTACTGAAAAGAAATAACTTTAACTCAAAAAAAGACAAAATTTTACTTTTGATTAGAAACCCCTTGTAAGTTTCCTTCAGATCCTCTTGTCTCTGATGCTGACACGGTTTCACCAATTCCTTTTTGATTCTATGAAGAAGATGGTAAAATACATATAATTTATAAATATTAATAATACATGTAACAGGTGTAGAAATATTTGAGTTCTGACAAGTTCATTTATTTGCTGAGATCACATCACACATGGTATAAAGTACAATGATAAACATACATCTAAGTACTGCGATTAAAACAAAACAGCAAAATATACACATTGTACAAGTAGTGAAAAATAATTGAAATAACAAGTTGTAAATCTATTTGTTATTATTAGAAATGATTAAAAGCACCTGTGTTTCTGGTTTGGATGATGACAATGTGACTTTAGCTCCAAACAGTGCGGCAAGTTTTCCTTTTTCTGATTTAGACGTTGATCTTTTAGCTGTTTTACTTGTATCTGACAAATTCAACTTTTTGTCGATAAGCTTTGCTAATTTTTTACTCTCTAGTTTGGATATTTTCCTTTTTTTCTTGTTAGACAAGTCTGAAGTTATATCACCCTTAGTTGACATCTTATGCTTTTTTCTTGATACCATTATGTCGGTTGAAGGTGTTGTTTGTGACCTATTTTAGAAACAAAGAGATATAACTTCAGACATCGATTATACATTTACTTGTCATAGTATGAAGATGATTTACATGTTATAGATATATACAGCCACATCAAATCATGGAATATAATCAGGTCCAGTACAATCACTAGATTTAGCTACGTAGCTTGATTTACCTACATAGCTTTATTTACCTACCCTGAAGTAGGTTTATTTAGCTACCTTTATGCAATATCATATTTTTGTAAAACAGACGAAAAGTCGCAAGTGACTGTCAATCTGTATTTGTACTGTGTAGTTTTATAAAAGCAACCCAGAGCAAAAATAGTTAAAAACCGCTGCATTTGAGCAGTTTTAAGAAAACATGCATTTCTATTGTTTGATTTAACTGTATGACACCTTGTGTGCAAATAGGCATGGATGAATGTGATTGCTTCATATTGTGCTAAATTATTACCAATCAATCATTATGTTAACCAG
Organism: Magallana angulata; assembly: GCF_025612915.1. Lineage (NCBI taxonomy): Eukaryota > Metazoa > Mollusca > Bivalvia > Ostreida > Ostreidae > Magallana > Magallana angulata. The sequence goes on from NC_069113.1 coordinate 51,274,524, forward strand.
TACTGATCTTCTTTGTTATCCCATTTAGAAAATAGCTGTTTGGTAACATATAAACAGTTATACATATCCCCAAACTTTTAAAACTTAGACTGCATTTGCGCAAAAAGAGCAACAGTTTTGAGAGTCATTTTTTTTATGAATTGCTTTCAGATCAGTTCAAAGTTGAAAATTACTGCACCTTATCGCGACTTTTAGTACAATTGCCCATTTAAGACAAAAGTAAAATTGAGTAGCTAAATAAACCTGCTTCAGGTAGGTAAACAAAGCTATGTAGGTAAATCAAGCTACGTAGCTAAATCTAGTGATTGTACTGGGCCTGATAATAATATAAATAAATTCTACATATAAAATGTATACTATTTACTGAACATAAACAGGTGATTAAAAGTGCTTTAAAGAACGCTGACTTCAGTCAGATTATTATTACCAGCAACATACATAAACATATCAATAACAACATTAAATAAAATGCCTGTTTAGATACCTCTGAAACTTCAGGCTTTGCAAATCCAATTTCAACGTGCACTTGTTTATTTCCGGTTCAAAGAGTTGAAGTAACTCGTTCATTTAATATTCGTATTTTTTTTAAAATTGTTTCATCACATTCCTTTCAAACTATCACCTTTATGATTGTTTTTTTTTTTTCACTTTAGATAACGTTTTTATAATGAAACAGTTATAGCCTTTTGATATCGGTAAACACATAGTTTTATAGACCTGATGAAGGTACACGTATATACTCTCATCTGGCCTATAAATGTATTGACCTCATCAAAAGGCTATAATCATGATAATAGTATAATGTTGGAAGTGATTATTAAAATAGGGATAGTTTAAATTAGTAATAGATGCGTTAAGTATTTTATCGATAAAGGATTGCAGACTATTTTGATTTCATAATGTACAATTAACTTTTTGGTATTTATAAACAAACTTTTTGACAACCTAAGACAAAAAGTTTTATGGACCTTGCAAACTCGGTTGATATCACTTTCTGTGTCTTGGTCAATATCACTTGACATGGGTTCATATTATATAAATAGTGCCTGTTTGGGAGGGTAACAGTTGAAATTGACACCCCGAGAAAACCATTGTCAACCGACGCAAAGCGGAGGTTGACAATGGTTTTCGAGGGGTGTCAATTTCAACTGTTATCCTCCCAAACAGGCACTATTTATTTTGTTATACTGAATGTCTTTTTTAAAATTTTTAAGAAAATTATACTGCTTTTATATAGGAATAACGTGAATTCTACAGCGAACCGTACGCGCATAATTTTCGCGCATGTAACATTTTTTAATGTTACCCGTTGCCAAGTGCGTTGCTAACACTGAGGGTAATAGAAAATATTATTAATTAACTGCGTCTTAACCAATCAGATTTCAGTATTTAACATGAAAGTATAATAAAACCATATATCGACCTACAAGGAAGTCCATAATTGTATACTGTTTTATTCAGCAGTATATTCTCACTATGTAACTCTATAAAGAATAGATTTATTTTATAAATTTGTGTTAATTCCGTGTAACCCCAGCCCCCCCTTTGAACAAATATATTGCCCTCCTCTTCACTTGGGGCAATATATCGACGTACCTCAGGGGTTAATATAATCAATGTTGCCCTCATCTGTATATTCTAATTTTAAATACATTGTATTTTTTCTTTCCCACGTCATTTACATAACAGCAATGGGTTAGAGCTTTATCTTTCGATCCATAAATCATGGGTTCGAATACAACTGGGACTTTTATAATTTTCAAATTTTTAACCTTTCCAAAAAATTTTAAAACATTTGTAACCTTTGAAAATTCTAAACCGGTGAAAGTATTTCGATTATGATGTACTTTATTTTTATTAATATCGAAAGGGGTCCCTTACCACCTCAAATAATCTTTAGGCAAATAGGGCAAGAATATGCAGGTACATATATACAGTACATAAATTGTAGAAAGAGCACACAAAGACTGCTTTGTATACTGATAATTGCCGTGTACTTGAACTGCAATTACTGTATATCTTGAACTGCAATTACTGTATATTCAGATATGTTCTAATGTTATATTTCACACTTCTCAATGGCAGTTACTATAAACGTATTATATTTGGCGGAAAGTAGTTTTTGAACAAGTTCATGTGGATTTGATTTAGCGTATTCCCGTATGTTCCTTCATTTACATGTGTGCTATCTTCGCTAGCCAAGGGTTTTCCGTCCACTTTGCTCCCATAAACGTTTAAGGGGAGCGTAGTGGACCGAAAACCCTTGGCTAGCGAAGATGCATGTGTTCATGACATTTAGTGATGTACTTGATTTAGCGGAAGTCGCATTATGCCAAAAACGCTAATTAGAATACACAGCCAAATGCAATGCGTTTACAGAATCTCTCACTGTTGAATACAATAAGGTATTTTTATTGTCCAGAGAACAGCATTTGCAATAAGATCAGTCTGTTGCTTGATAAAGAAAATTAAAATAAAGTATTGCTTTCTACAGTTTATTGATGAGTAATAAATAAGAGAAAATAAACTGTACATAAAACTATTCTAACAGACATTGCTGTATTTTCTCATATTCTTATATTGCCAAAGGCAATTTTTGCAAACACAGTCTCAAACATTCTAGACAAGATTTTTTATTAAAGATAATTAGGTACATCCTAAGAGTACCCTCATACTTAAGAGGACTACATTTTTAACATACATGTCCTGTGTAGATTATGCTATCTTTTTTTTGCAAATTAAATTTCATCAAATCAAATCCCATTTGACCTGAGTCATGATCATCATTATCATCGCACACTTCTGTGTAATAAATAATGCGTATCACATGTCGCTGACTGACCAGCACATACAACCTTCAACTGATTGTAACAATAACAGTTCTAGATTTGTCTTAAAAATCTTCAACATTTCTTTCTTGGAATGCACCTCAACACAGTAACAGTCTATAAATAATGTACAATACATAGGGAGACCATTTCATGTATGTTAAAAAAACATATACCATCATAAAAAATAAATCATATGATAATATCAAGACATAACTGAATTGTTCAAGAAAAGCACTTTTTTTTCTCATAAAATACTTTACATTGTTATTGTCATTGCATTGAAATGAAAAAGGACATGTTAATAAAAGATCATCATTATTAGATACTGCCAATCATCTTGCATATGCCTATTGACCTTGGGCAGCCTTATTGAACTTTTCTTGGTCTTGAATATATTCATTTATACTTGTTTTGAAAACAAGGCTGTTTTATGGTAACATGCTGTAAATGTTTTAATTTTTTAAATGTTAGCACTCACACTATTGGTAATATCATGTGGGAGCCGATCAGAACATGACAAGAATTGTTCATGAAATATAGAAAGTTCAATGGGTTTGGCCTATTGTCAGTAAGCATATGCAAGAATGATGGAAGGAGAAATAGAGTTGTGTGACCAATCGGATGGATTCCACAGAGACCCAATTAATAACAATAATAAAAGTACTAGTAAGACATGCATCAAATTGCTCGAAATAACATTCATTAAAATATATTTAAATTAAGTATAGATACCTCGTCCAGTATCAGAATTGTAGGTCATAAGTAAGACTGTTTTGCACAGTACTATTGTACTATTCAAAATACACCTAGAATTGCACATTTCCCATACGGTCAAGAATTCAATTTGCGATATTAGTAAAATATGTGTTGATGTGATTATTTATAAACTAAACCAATTTTTGTAGGTTTTCCTTTGGCTAAATTGAAACACTGCAATCAGGATACAATGTACTTCTTCAATGGAACCAATGGGGGAAAAAATATACCTACATCATAAAATCTGCTCAATAATTGTGTCACCATCAAAGAGGTGTTAACAATGATAATAAAATCTACCATGTCTATTAATAACTTGGCAGTGTTAAAGAAGCAATAACCTTATATTGTGTAAATCATTGACACTACTTTGTCGGTCTGGCCATATGGACTTTATACCTACATATATATACAGGTACGGGTAAACATATATTGACTGCTGCCTTCACACTGACCATTCTAAAAGATACACTTACTCTGCATACCCACATTGTATAAATGTATGCAGTATTTGTGCCAGAATCAATCAACTAAAAATCCTAAATTATGCCATGCAATATATTAGGAATCACCATTTTAAATAATAATCTTATCTTACTCACAGGTTAAAGAGACCAAAAAAAATCACACTCTTTGTACATAAATATTATATGTAAACAAGCATCATTTTCAGCATTTACAAAAAAGTAATAAAATATAATGTATGTACAAATCAAGATCAATGTTTCAAGGTGTCAGTGTACACAGTAGAAGGATTTATAAAACATACAGCTTGGCTGTTGGGAGAAATATATATACGGTAAACCTGTTATTTGGGGAGATTCAGCTATGTGTGTTTTTTGTTGAACACGTTGTAACAATGAAATATTGAACTGGAGTTTCACTCGGCCACATGTAATGAAGACAATGATTGGATGGCGTGTCCGTTATTGTCACCGAGCTGTCTCTCCCTCAGGAGTTCCACTGGATGAGTTCTGAGCACCTGCAACAAGATCAGGTATCAGTATATTACTGCTCTCATTCAAACACCCACTCATCACATACAAGTATAAGTAAAAGTATTTCTTAATCTAAAGCATTTCAAAAAGCCATGTTAAGAACAATGATAACTATATCAGGCCTGCTTTCATTCTTCTTTACTTCTTACTAAAAACCAATGTTAATGCTCACTGTCTCTGTCTCTATCTCTCCGTTTAGCACGTTTTCTTCTTCTGTCTATACATGCCACCTCCGATTTGAGATTCATGTAAATTTTGCGTATTTCTTGGATTTTCT